>NW_024082153.1:246595-310750 GCF_003009895.1 Hyaena hyaena | reverse complement strand
AAAAAAAAAAAAAAAAAAAAAAAAAAAAAAAAAACATGAATTATTATTTACAGAGGATTCAACTGTCTCAATTTGCTGCATAGCTTAGCTGCCTCTTACTATTTCAGTATTTAAAAGAATCTCTAAAAGATTAAATATAATTTTATTTGAGAATAAAAATATTTTCTAGAATACTGTTTGTTTCCAGTTAGAAGACTTTATAACAATTTGGGGGGAAGGATCACTTTGGAACAATCAGAATTTATGGGCCTGATTTCATCATAATGCACTTGTGCATATAATTTGAATCAAAGGGAAAACAATTGGCCACATGTATTTTCTCTACCTGGAATATATACCACAGACTTTCCCCTACATAGAATACCTTCAGGGGGTTTCTTGTTTAATGTCTAAAGAAGAATCTGGAAGATCCTTAACAGAAGAAGGAAAAGGAGTCTGATTTTTTAATGACTCGCTTGTTATCTTGGATGGCTTCTTGCCAAACAGGAAGTAAAACCTTTCAGAGCAAGTTTTCTCCGAGTATTAGTGACCATTCCACAGTGAGCAGTAGTAAAACAGTTGCATTCTGTCCTGTTCAGTTTAATATGTAGTAATGGAAACCAAAGCCGGGGAGTGGGAAATAGTTCATATGAACGACTGCAAGTGAAGTTGCACAGCCAATCTAGAACCCAAATTCTCTTTTTCCTTTTTTTTTAATGTTTATTTATTTATGTTGACAGAGAGAGAGAGAGTAAGACAGAGCAAGCAGGGAAGAGTCAGAAAGAGAATCCCAAGCAGGGACCGCATAGTAAGCAAGGAGCCCTACGTGGGGCTCGATCTCACAAACTCGTGAGATCATGACCTCAGCCGAAATCAAAAGTCAGACCCTTAACTGACTGAGCCACCATGGTCCCCCCAAGTTCTCTTTTTTACTATTTTTGAATATCTACATTTATTTTGAAAAACTGTCTGCTATAAGTAATCCAGGTTAATTTCAGAAAATGTACATGCCAGGGGGTTCCTGGGTGGCTCAGTCAAGTGCCAGATACTGGCTCCAGCAGGTGCAGGGGTCCCTGAAGGATGGATGATGTAGGCGAGGGAGGGATGAGAGAGCCATGAGAATCTTTCTGGTCCCCAGGCAGGCATCTCCACTCTGACAGGGGCTCAACTTTATTTTATAATTAAGTGTTTGGGGGATGACACAGAAGTGGCATTTGCCTTAGACAATGATTTCTCATGACAAACTTCTCTGATATGTAAGAATTTCCCAGAACATAGATTTGTAGAAGACTCCTGCATAACCTTTATCAGTAGTAATTGAGGTAGGTGATTTAGATGCTTATCCTATGGGGATGGAAGGTGTCTTTAGCATACAAGACAATGTTTTTAGCATAAAAAGGGTGAAGTTGGTTCTTTGTGGGCAGGGGTCAATAGCTTGTTTGTTTAAGGGGAAGTATTAAGAAAAGCAGGACTTTCAGGAAACAATGTTTCCTCCCATAATCAGAAAAGAAGAAGTTCCTCAATAGGTTCCTTCACAGGGTGCAATCAGCATATTCATGGCCAGAATAAGTCACTCTGAATACTAATCACAAATGCCTTGGGGGGCTAGTGCTCCAAGCAGAAACAATTGGGTGGGGGTGGATATCTGTTCCTTAACTCTAAATTAGGCTCTTTGTCTCAGGACCAGGCTCAATTATAACTCTTGTGTTCTTAACCCCCTTTATTATGTAAGTCTTGGATCTGCAAGGCCCCTAGGAAGAGCCTTTTGACAACCATCTACAATGCTTTCATCTAAAATCTCTTTTGAAAAGGCAGGAATATGCTTTTCCTTATGAGGAATCTGTGTGGGGAATATCGGTCTGATTTGGAATATTGTGAGGCCTGGTCAATACCAGCAGGCTCATTTCCAACATGAGCCAGTAGTAGCAGAAGGAGATACCAGTTTTGCTTCTCATGGCAGGAGCTGTGCAAACACTGCCATTTCCTTGTTATGACTGTCATCTAGCGAGGCCGGTGTGGCTCCCAGCAGTCAGGTAAGCATCCAACATCTGCTCAGATCATGATCTCATGATCTGTGAGTTCAAGCCCCACATCCGGTTCTGTGTGACAGCTCATTGTCTGGAGCTTGCTTCAGATTCTGTGTCTCCCCCTCTCTCTGCCCTTACCCTGCTTGTGCTCATGCTCATGCTCTGTCTCTCTCTCTCTCTCTCAGTAACTAAAAAAATAAGCATAGAAAAAAAGGAAAAAAGAAAATGCACATGCCAGGTTTGTGGATAATTCGAGTACCAATACGTTCTTCCTTTAAAAGTATTTTACTTATTTCCGTGCTTAATAAAGAGACTGAGTTAAGTTATATTTTATTACTTATTGTCTTATGTTTGTATTTATCTACTTCTGTGTGTGTTTATGTTTCTGTTTATCTATTTTCATATACTCATTTGTACCCATATACAGGAATGAAAGTGTCTTCAATTCTCCAGTAGTAAAAAGCCTAGATCTTACTATGATTTTTAGGTTTGTTTACACAATAGCCAGACATATCTCTTACAAATGTCACATTCTTCTAGCCTTCTGCTATAAATCATTAGGTTCCCATTAAATAAAGTCTAGGATTCCTTTGGGCTCAAAACTTTAATAAATTCATATAAATATTCTTATCCAGAGCACCTCTTTGTATTCTATTTGGGGACACAGATGGTGTGAAATTAACAAGGAAAGTATTTCATTTCTATCGCCCTTTTCACAGCATCCTTTACTTCCTTATTCCTCATGCTGTAAATTATTGGGTTTAACATAGGAATCACCAGGGTGTAAAGCACAGATACCACCTTCTCTTGTTCTAAGGAATACTGAGAACTTGGTTGGATGTAACTAAAGCTTATAGAGCCATAGAATAAAGTCACAGCGGTTAGATGTGAAGCACAGGTGGAGAAGGCTTTGTGTCTGCCGGCTGCTGAGCGGATCCTCAGGATCGTGGCAACAATGAAGATGTAGGAGATCATCACAGTCAAGAAAGTGATCATAGCAATAACTCCAGAGAAGATTAAAAGCAACAGTTCATTCATGGTGGTGTCAGAACATGACAGCTTCAACAGTGGGGGAAGGTCACAGAAGAAGTGACTAATGATGTTTGGCCCACAGAAAGACAATTTCATCAAGCCAATTGTGTGTGTCAATGAGTTGATTAAACCTCCTACACATGACCCGATGACCAGGACAACACAAACTAGTTTCGTCATAGCCACTGTATAAAGTAAAGGGTTCACGATGGCCACGTAACGGTCATAAGCCATTGCCGCCAGCAAGAAGCCCTCAGTGGTGAGGAGCGACACAAATAAAAAATACTGCACAATGCATGCAGAGAATGAGATTGTCTCCCGTTCAGCAAAGAAGTTTAGCAGCATTTTTGGAGCAAAGACTGATGAATAACAGGCATCAACAAATGACAGGCAGCTAAGGAAATGATACATGGGTGTTTGGAGTTTGGGAGTTATTTGGATCAGAAAGAGCATTCCTAGATTCCCCACCAAAGAAATGGTGTAGGTGAGCAGTAACAGCGCAAAGAGGACCTCTTTCAGTTCAGCACGATCTGTCAGTCCCAAAAGGATAAACTCTGTGACTGATGTCAAATTATCCTCTGCCATGTGTGTGTTTCCTTGTCCCTGTTAATGATACGATTGGAATAAACTGAGAATAATCATGCCACACCATCAAGACTCTTTGGAATCCCTAACTAACTTGCAACTTGAGCTGTTGATTTTTCTTTTCTGGTGGTTTTCACTAGAAGGTCTCTAGTCTCTTCAAGGACTGTTTATTACTCTATTTTATAAGAAAATCCCATGAGTGAAAAAAGAAAACATTAGGGTCTTAGCTTCAGGATGCATTCAAGTGCTTATGCTTTTATGTGAAGGAAAAAAAAAAAACACTAAAGTGAATTTCATTCTAAAATATGCAAAGCAAAGTCCAGCTAATAAAGTATAATAAATAAGGTTGGAAATTTAATCTTTGGCCTTATTGAAGTTCTTTTAGTCTTCTCACTTTGGGAGGCTCTTGAGTGGCTCAGTTGATAAAGCAATCAACTCTTAGTATCGGTTCAGGTTGTGATCTCATGGTTTCATGAGTTTGAGCCCCAAGTCAGGTTCCATGTTGATAGTGCAGAGCTTGCTTGGGATTCTCTGTCTCCCTCTCTCTGACTTGTACTGTTTCTGTCTCTCAAAATAAATAAATAAACTTTTAAAAAATTAAAAAAACTTCTCACTTTGATTTTAATGGTAGCTGATGCCAAATACATCAAGATATAAGAATTAACTGTACTATACCATTTGACTTAAGAAATCTACTTATGCCTTCATGTTTAGTTCATACTCCACATTTTTTGTATGTTGGATGTGATGAAAGACAAAGATTTAACATCCAAAAAATTTGTGGTCGTCCTTAGAAAATAGCCAGAGATGTTGGTGTCTTAGAAAGATATCCACTGGAAGTGAGAGGAGAAGATACTCTGAGCTGGAATGTGAAACCTGATGAATTGCAACTTATAATCAACTTATAATTGGTGTTTGATATCCAATAGAAATATCTTATGGGCTATATGGGTAGTTCAGTAGGTTAAGCATCTGACTCTTGGTTTCAGCTCATATGATGATCTCATGGTTTCATGAGTTTGAGCCCCACATCAGGCTCTGTCCTGACAGTGTGGAGCCTGCTTGGTATTTTCTCTCTCCTTCTCTCTGTGCCCCACTCTCACACTGTCTCTCTCTCTCTTTCAAAAATAAATAAACTTTATAAAAATTAAAAAAATCTTACTCAGCATACTCAAGAAGCAGAATTTTTATACTTTTTCTGAGAAAGAACAAGGTACACCTGTAAAGTAAGGCAAATCTTTAAAACACACAGATACTTTTTTACAATATTTTTTGGATGTTCAGCATGTTTCCTAAGATATGCAATGTCTTTTCCACTTAATGTACAATTGCTGATTATTACTATATTTTGTTTGAGGAAATATAGCTATCTTTCTGCCTTTATATGGAATATAAAAATAAATAATTTAAACAGTTCACAATTATACCGTTTTACTTCTATAGAATAAAGGGAGGTGCATTTGATGGTTTCATCATCCTTTCTGCTTTCTCCAAGAGACTGTTTCTTGAGTACAGAATGTAAAAGTCAGAGAAAAAACCAAAATTACAAAATTGAAATAGTAAGAAATGAGGCAACCGTGTTATATGTAGAATATCTACAGTGATGGGTAAGTAACCCTTATGTTAATATGCGGCTATGACAGAATGCAATTCATCCTTCAGGGAAGAATATACCATACTGATTAAAATGCTGATTTTTGGGAGGACCTGCATGGCTCAGTTGGTAGTGCTACTGACTTCGGCTGAGGTCATGATCTCGAGGTTCTGAATTCAAGCCCCACATCAACCTCACTGCTGTCAGCACAGAGCTTGCTTTGGATCCTGTGTTCCTCTCTCTCCCTGTGCCCCTCCCCCATTCATGTTCTCTCTCTCTCTCTCAAAATTAAATACACATTAAAAATATCATTTTTCATTGTTTCAGTAGACTTTGCCTAATGATGATTATGTTAATGTGGAAAAAAAGAATGAAGTGTGGGATAAGGGGTGTGAATAAATGGCCAAATTACAAATTTCTCCCACACTGTTTCTGAGATTCAAATTGGAACATAATTTTTGTGTCTTCAACTTGTTTTTTTGTAATTTTTACTGATTTGCAAAATTTATGTATATGAGATAATCAAATAAGTGAGTTTAACTTACTACTGTAAAAAAAAAAAAAAGACAATCTGGGTGGCTCAGTTAGTTAAGTGTCTGACTTCTGCTCAGGTCATGATCTCACTGTTCCTGAGTTCGTGCCCCATATGGGGCTCTGTGCTGACAGCTCTGAGCCTGGAACCATGCTTCAGATTCTGTGTCTCCTCCTCTCTCTGCCCCTACCTTGTTTGGGCTCTCTCTCAATCTCTCCCCCTCCTCTCTCTCTCTCTCTCTATCTCTCAAAAATAAATAACAAAACATTTTTAAAGAAAAAGTATTCAACACTTTAACTTATTTAGGAACCTTATAATCCCTCATTCTAATGGATTATTTCTATTTCCCCCAAAGCAATCCCTCAATGACACGAAAATGTTTCATTCGTCTTATACTTACAGTAATACAAAAATTAGATAAATGCTAGTAGTTAATGGTAGCGGGATTGAAATTCAAACTTCTTTAATATATGAGAACCATACACAGAGACTCCACAATGTGAGAGCAAGAGGAAGATGGTCAAAAAGCCATCCTGTCCGGAAGACAGGCTGAGATGCAAATTCAGTTATATATTTACTTCAGTTCAAATGGGAATAGTGTCCCTGCGGTTAATCTTCTGATCAGAAGGATTTAAGAAATACATGATTAACAGTTCCTCCACATTTCTTAAGGGACTTAGGAAACTCTCAAGAACTTAATGGCTCCCTGAAGACATTTAATTTCCTGGAGGTTACAGTGAATAGAAGGAAATATGGGGCAGGTATAAAAAATATAAAAACTGAATATATAAACACTGAAAAACAATGCCTTAGAATAGATAGGGATGCCTGCTCAGTACTTGAGCAAGAGAAGCTTTTGAGAAGAATATATGAGTTGGGCCTGCTTGTGAACATATATGTGAGTGCACACACATCCCCACACACAAAAGTGAAATTAAAACCCAAACATCAGTGGGGGCTTTAAGGTAGGAGAATAACATCTGGTTAAAAAAAAAATCTATTCCTTTGTTTTCTTGGATTATATGGATATCATCAAAGAAAACGAAACTACTACTTCATCACTAGATTCCATGAAATGAACCCAACCACCTAAATGTTGAATGATTATTACTTCATTCTATCATGTGTCTACTGATAGACAATTTTGGCATTTTGCCTTCTTCTTAAAATGAATCAGGAAGAAATAGTGGCAATATTTCATACTGTTTCCTCACACTGTGAAATCATAAATTTGATTTATTTAACTGTAAATTGTTTATTTACAATTCTGTAAATAAGAATTGCCCTTTATTGTTTATTCTAAGAGCAACTAAAGTTTCCTTTTCTGAACATACATTTCCTAAATTCCTTAATTAAAAGTTAATGGAGCAGGTAGTACAAGTGAAGATTAGGTGATATGCTAAATGTGAATTAGGCCAGAAGGTGATTCATTATTTCAGAAGGCCTAGAACATTGTAAGTACCTGATGGATTCTGAGTTTTTTTCAAGTATATAATTTATTGCCAGTCCACATATGAAGAATTATATAAGAAATATATATCAGAAATATAAAGAGATTTTTAAATTTATTTATTTATTTTGATAGAGACAGGAGAGAGAGAGAGAGAGAGAGAGAGGAAGCGTGCACACTCAAATAGGGCAGGAGAAGAGAGTGAGAATCCCAAGCAGTCTCCATGCTGTCAGCACAGAGCCCAATGCAGGGCTGGATACCACAACCAGTGAGATCACCAACTGAACCAAAATCAAGAGTCGGAGGATTAACCAACTGATCCACTCAGGAGCCCTAGAAGTATAAAGATATGAAGCTTCTGGGGCACCTTGTTGGCTCAGTGAGTTGAGTGTCTGACTTCAGCTCAAGTCATGATCTCATGGCTTCTGGGTTCTAGCCTGGGGTCTGGCTCTGTGCTGACAGCTCAGAGCCTGGAACCTGCTTCAGAGAGCCTGTGTCTTTCTTTTCCTCTGTCCCTTCTCCGCTCAGGCTCTCTCTCTCTGTCTCTCAAAAATAAATAAACGCTGAAAAATTTTTTTTAAATATATTAAGCTTCTCAGACCATTGTCCTTTTTTCTCCTAGCACGTTATAGATTAATGACAAAATGTATCTGAAAAAAAACTTTATACATTTCTGTATTTGCAGGCAACAAGGAAGAGAATAAAACTATGTATTTTTAAGAGGATTATTTACAGTGGGGCTGGGAAGACATTGAGGAGGTGGGACTAGAAGCCAAGGCATGTGTGCTGTGTTAAAATGAACGCAAATGGACTTTCTGCCTAACACTAGCCCTAACAATCAATCACATACAGGTTAGTGTGACTGTGGCTATACCAGCACCAATCACATTTCCTTCAAATTACTTATGTAAATCCCCTCTCTCCTCTTTAAAAACCCTAACTCCCTTTGTTTCTCCTCAGCACATTTTTGATTTTGGTTGATTATGTCTCTCTTGGATTGTAATCCCTAAATCCCCAAATAGACACAAATATTTTATTTTACAACTTACAGTTTTCTCTTTTGTTGCCTTTTCTCACAGGCACTCAGTTTGGGGGAAAAAAACTGCATTTAGAAATTCCCTATAAGGGGGCGCCTGGGTGGCTCAGTCTGTTAAGCAATCAACTTCCACTCAGGTCATGATCTCAGTTTGTGAGTTCGAGCCCCGTGTCGGGCTCTGTGCTGACAGCTTGGAGCCTGGAGCCTGCTTCAGATTCTGTCTCTCTCTATCCCTCCTCTGCTCATGATCTCTGTCTCTCAATATAAATAAGTAAACATATCAATAAAAATAAATAAATAAATAAAAACACTTATATCTTGGAAGTGAACTCATACTGATTATTAGATACTTAAATGAATACCCAAATGAAGATCTAATGGCTTAATTACAATAAAAAGTGACATTTTAAAAAGTATCGATTTAAATGCTTTTACTTATGTAACAGTATTGACATTTTAAAAGTATTGATATTTAACACATTGGTAGGACTGCAATTGAATTTGGCATATAGAAAATTTTAGTAATGTTTAAAATGAATTTAACATATATTTATTTATTTTTTGGTCATGAAAGAAGGCTTTTTGTGAAAAATATGATTCAGAAGTTATATTAATTAGGGACGCCTAGGTGGCTCAGTCAGTTATTAAGCATTGGACTTTGGCTCAGGTCATGATCTCACCGCTTGTGAGTTTGAGCCCCTTATTGGGCTCTGTGCTGACAGTTTAGAGCCTGTAGCCTGCTTCAGATTCTGTATCTTTTTTCTCTGCCACTCCCCCCACTCACACTCTGTCCCTCTGTCTCTCTGTCTCTCTGTCTCTCTCTCTCTCACTCTCTTTCTCTTTCTCAAATATAAATAAACATTAAAAAAATTAAAATAAGATATATTCATTAATACAACATATTGAAGTGTTATATTTTAGAAAATAACTTTTTTTCCAAACCAAGTTACAGAGGAATAATTATAATACAAGAAGCAGTGCTTATTTAAGTGTATAATTTAATGAGTTTTGACAAATACATACTCCAGGCCAGTTACTAGCACAATGAAAACACAGGACTTTTCTAATTTGCATGGCTTTAGCATTTTGTTCTGTATTGTTCATTTATTTTGTTTAATTCTATGTTGTTTTTTCTGTTGTTTTTGTTTTTAATGTTTATTTATTTTTGAGAGAGAGACAGCGTGCAACCGGTGAGGGGCAGAGGGAGAGGGAGACAGAATCCGAGGCAGGCTCCAGGCTCTGAGCTGTCAGCACAGAGCCTGAGGGGCTCCAACTCATGAACTTTGAGATCAAGACCTGAGCCAAAGTCTAACACTCAGGGGACTGAGCCCCCAGCTGCTCCTGTATTGTTCTATTTTGTATTGTTCTTTCATTTAGTATTATTCCTTTATTTTGTGTTGTTCATTCATTCTTTACTTATTTTTTGCCTCATTTTGATTTGTTTTACCTTTCTCATGCAAGCCCATCTATTCCTGGAGTTTATTTTTGTGTATTTTTGTGTATCGTATGTTATGTGATAGGAATCTCCAGTAAAATAATTCAATAGAATTTTTTTTTACCAAAAGCAAGCCATTTTGTCCAATACTATTTTATGTTTTGTTTTATTTATTTATTTGTTTATTTATTGGTTGCTTTGCTTTTTCACCTCTTTCTCTTTTCTTCCTCTCTGGGCACTTTACTATGTATCTATTATTATACTGAATTGTGTCACACAAATCTCTGCTGTGTTTCTTTTCTTTTCATGTTTCATCTTCAAATGGGATGATGTCCATTGATTTATCTCTAAGTTCATGCATTCTTTCTTCCATCACTTCATATTTGTTTTGGATATTTCTAATAGATTTTTCATTTAATGAAAAATATTATAATTTTTAACTATATTAACTATATTTTTTAACTACAGAATTCTCATTTGGCATTTTCGTTAGTCCTTTTCCTTTTATTGAGATTCTCTAATTGATGAATACTTACTGTAACACTTTCCTTTAATTTTTTATATATTTTCTTTAATTATTTGAATATATTATTTATATAATACATTGAAGTCTTTTTCTGCTCAACCTAACATCTAAGTCATGCCGTTTCTACTGACTTTTGTTTTCCCTGAGTGCAATGCATTATAGATTTCTGTTCTTTTACAAATCTAGATCTGTGCTAAAAATTACATTTTATAGGGGTTCCTGGGTGACCCAGTTGGTAGAGTATCTGACTCTTGATTTATGCTCAGGTCATGATTCAAGGGTCATGGGATCAAGCCCCACATTGGGCTCTGTGATTCGCATGGGACCTGCTTAATATCCTCTCTGTCTCCCTCTGTCCCTTTCCACTGCTGAAGCTCTCTGTCTCTCTCTCTCCCTCTCTAAAAAATAAAATAATAAAAAGTCTTCTCTTTATATGTAATACAGTGTAGATGCTCTGTATTTTGTATGTGCAACTTTATTAAGCACTAACAATTTTTCAAACTTGTTCTGAGTAACATCTCCATTGGCACTGTATGAGAATAGTAGCTACTCCATTTCTTCACTAACACTTGATAATTTATTCTATTTTTTTAATATTTTATTTTTTTAAGTAATATCTATACCCAACATGGGTCTCAAACTCACAACCACAAGTTAAGGAGTCACGTGCTCCACCAACTTTGCCAGCCAGGTATCTCTAATATTAAATACTATTTTTATTGTCATATTTTTTTGTGATGAATTTTCTTTCCCTGGATTACTAAGAAAGTTGAGCAACTTTCCTTTATTTTTACTGCAAGTGGGGAGACTTTTGATACTTACTGTATGATGTGCCATACAAACACTTTGCTCCCTGCCCCCATCGTTTTTCTTTTTCTATTATGTTGACTACTAGGTTTTATTGGTTTGCAGGATTTCTTTATATATTTTTATTGTAATTTCATATAGATGTAGGAAAAATATTTTCATTGACTCTGTGGTTTACTTTTTCCCTCTGTAATTTTTAAAAATTAATATAGTTCAGTTTATTTTTCTCCTTAATAGCCAGAACATTTTATATCGTATTTAAGAAATATTTTGCCTATTAAGTGTTTAAGATTTCTCAATTCAAATTATTATTGTTCTAACTTTTGCATTTACTATGTATTATTGATTACCTTCCATTTTAAATTTTGCAACTTGAAATATTAAATATAATGTACTCTGTTCCCTTTTTCACTTCTCTTATAATAGTAGAGCCTTAAAATATTTAACTCCTTTGATCACCAGTGCATTTTGCATTGTCTTTTCCATGCATTTATATTCTATTTACTTTAAACATTCTAATAAAATATTATTGTTATTGTACAGTCAAAATTCAATCACTATTTATATTTAACCACAAATCTCAAATATAACCCTTCCCTTTGCTTTTCATATTTTATTCTTTGAAATTCCATTTTTGTCTTTTACTCTGAGCACTTAAGAATTATATACACATTCATGCACATGGACACACATTGTAAAGTGTCCTGTTATTAAGTATATAGCTTATCTAAATTTTGTGCTTATGTACATGAGCATAACCACCACACAAATCTTACTAATACTGATATTTCTAGCACTACAGAATGCTCCCTGGTAGCTCTATTATTATAAATTTATTTATTAAACTTTACATGAATGGAATCTTGCATATGAACTTTTTGTGTCTGCTTTCCTTTATTGAGCATAACATTTGTGACATTCATTTAAATTGTATATTGGTAGCTATTTAATAAAAGTGCTATTTGCCCCTCCATCTTGTGAATATATCAAAATTTATTAACTTATTCTCTCAAAATGGTCCATTTTATTATTTCTAGCTTATATATATCAACAATATGAATATAACTGCTGAGAGCATTTTTGTTCATATATGCTTGTGAACACACACACTCATATCTAAGTGGAAACCCGGGGGACATGTTTACTGTGTATTCAGCTTACCATCAGGCAGCTCTCCAAAATGCCTGTACCATTTTCATATACCTGTTGGAAATGTCTAAGCAATGTTATTAAACATTTTAATATATGCTTATTGGCATTCTGGATGTTTCCCAAACAAAGTTTGTTTTCTATTTTTTCCGTATTTGGTTGTCTAACGTGTCTTATTGACTCGTGATTCCTTCTAATATATTCTGGATGAATCTTTTGTCAGTACACATTCTATGAACATCTTTCCATATTGTATGGCTTGCTTTTTCAGTCTCATAATGGTGTATTTCTAGAGACAAAAGTTCTCATTTAAAACAAAGGCTTTACTAAGTGTTGTATGTAAGTGATGAATCACTCAATTCTATACCCAGAACTAATATTACACTGTATGTTAAGTGTTGTATGTAAGTGATGAATCACTCAATTCTATACCCAGAACTAATATTACACTGTATGTTAACTAACTGGAGTTTAATTAAAATTTTGGAGAAGGAAAAAAAAAAAAAAAGACCTGTTCTTCCATTGTCCTTTTTGCTTTACTATTTCTTATTAAGAAATGTTTGCTCATCTTGATGCAATAAAGACACATACTTATGTTTATTTCTAGAGTCTCTAGTGTTTTATTTTTTTTTTCATCTCTCACACATTTACTTCAATGATCTATCTTAAATCAATCTTCATGTATGATGTGAGTTAAAGTTAAGGTTCATAGCTCTTTTGTGGCCCTGCTTATATTTTGTATTGTCCTGCTCTTTCTTGCTCTTTTTTAAAAACACTTTCAGGATTGGGGTTCCTGGGTGGCTCCTTTGGTTAAGGGTCTGACTTCGGCTCAGGTTATGATCTCATGGTTTGTGAGTTCAAGCCTCTGTGCTGACAGTTCAGAGCCTGGAACCTGCTTCAGATTCTGTGTCTCCCTCTCTCTCTGCCCCTCCCTTGCTCATTCTTGTTTCTCTGTTTCTCAAAAGTTAGTAAATTTAAAAAATTTTAATACTTTCAGACTCTTTGCATGTGAATGAAAGTTTCATAGAAAGGGAAGAAGGCATTACTTTCCACCAGGGAAGGTTTCACTCTTTCTAAAAAGGCAGAAAGAATGAGAGGCTGACTAAGTTAATTCAATTCTTATTTGTGCTGGTTCTGGACTGGATTGAAGTTAGACCTCATTTTTCTTCCTGTTTGTCCCTCTTGCAGGGAGAAGATCAATACTTTCTCAAAGTATTGATGAACATGTGAGCCTCTCTCTTTCTAGGCCTTAAATACTTCAGAAAATTCAGTTTTAACTCTTTGGTGGTGTAAACTTAGCCTCCTGGCCTATAGAAGCATACACTGGGGATATTGTGGAGTCAGTCCCAGAACACTGCAATAAAGTGAGTCAAATAATTTTTTTTTGTTTTTCCCTTGCTGGTGGGAGCCGCATTGGCCTTGCTGGATGACAGTCACAGTAAGGAAATGGCAGTGTTTGCACAGCTCCTGCCATGAGAAACCAAAACTGGTATCTCCTTCTGCTACTACTGGCTCATGTTAGAAATGAGCCTGCTGGTATTGACCAGGCCTCACAATATTCCAAATCAGACTGATATTCCCCACACAGATTCCTCATAAGGAAAAGCATATTCCTGCCTTTTCAAAAGAGATTTTAGATGAAAGCATTGTGGATGGTTGTCAAAAGGCTCTTCCTAGGGGCCTTGCAGATCCAAGACTTACATAATAAAGGGGGTTAAGAACACAAGAGTTATAATTGAGCCTGGTCCTGAGACAAAGAGCCTAATTTAGAGTTAAGGAACAGATATCCACCCCCACCCAATTGTTTCTGCTTGGAGCACTAGCCCCCCAAGGCATTTGTGATTAGTATTCAGAGTGACTTATTCTGGCCATGAATATGCTGAATGCACCCTGTGAAGGATCCTACTGTAGGAACCTCTTTTTTTGATTATGGGAGCAAATATTGTGTTTCCTGAAAGACCTGCTTTTCTTAATACTTCCCCTTAAACAAACAAGCTATTGACCCCTGCTCACAAAGAACTAACTTCACCCTTTTTATGCTAAAAATATTGTTTTGTGTGCTAAAGATACCTTCTTTCCCCATAGGATAAGCATCTAAATCACCTACCTCAATCACTACTGATAAAGGTTATGTAGGAGTTTTCTACAAATCTATGTTCTGGGAAATTCTTACATATCAGAGAAGTTTGTCATCAGAAATCATTGTCTAAGGCAAATGCCACTTCTGTGCCATCCCCCAAACACTTAATTATAAAATAAAGTTGAGCCCCAGTCAGAGCAGAGATGCCTGCCTGGGGACCAGAAAGATTCTCATGGTTCTCTCATCCCTCCCTCACCAACACCATCCATCCTTCAGGTCCTCTGGCACCTTGCATATAAAAGTTATGTTTACATTATGCTATAGTCTACTAAGTGTGCAAATGCATCATATAAAAAAAAACATTGTGCATATCTTAATTTAAAAACATTTTATTGCTACAAAATATTAACTAACATCTGAGCTTTCATTGAGCCATCATCATTGATCACAGATTGCTGTACAAATAAGTAATAAAAAATTTGAAGTGTTGCAAGAATTACCAAAATGTGACACAGAGATACACGGTGCACAAATGCTGGTGGAAAAGTGGACCAATAGTCTTGTTTGATGCAGGGTTGCCAAGAACCTTCAATTTGTTAAAAAAAAAAAAAAAACACAGTAGCTGTGAAATGAAAGGGAAACAATAAGGCAAGGTGGGCCTGCGCATCTTCAAATGGGAGCCAATATTGTGAGGAGGCTGCCAGTCTTGTGTTCGACGCAAGCCTCTACCTCTGGTGGGACCTTATCAAGCAAGCACCTAAACACTGAGAAACATGTCCCTGTCTTTCCAGCTCCATCTGAATCTTCAAAGTCTGAATCTTCTCGTGCTCCAAAAAGAAAACTCTAGCCCTTTGTGCCTGGCTGAAGCACATCCAAGGGCAGATCCAAATCTGGCAAATGTTTTGGGAAAGAAACTATTACATTTGTTTCTGGCTCCTCCCTCTAGCAGGATCTCATGTCTTCTACGCACAGCAGGAAAAGTGGGAGATTTTAATCTCCCCCTGTGGCCCAAAACCAATTTCTTATGTTCTCCACTCTCCACCCATCCTGTGGGGCAAAAATCAGCTGTGTGTTTAAGCTCTTATGGAATCCCGCCATCTCATTGGGCCACACACACTGCCTAATGGGCCACTCTTCTCTCTTCCCCAAAAGCAGTCACAGAGAACAGGAGCCCCTCCTTTCAGTAGATTGCAATTTTTAATATTTGCTTTGTTTGGGACAACACCAAATGTTCCTCTCTGTTTTCCATTCATTCTCCACTTAGACCTGTCTATCCATCTATTTATCTATCTAATCTATTATCTATCATCTGTCAATCATTTATCTATCACCTCTTATCCATCCATCTCTCTCTCTCTCTCTTTCATCTATCTACTTGATCTGCTGTATGTCCATCCTTTCATTTATTTGTTTACCTGGCCTTCAGACCTACTCAGACCAAGAACATGGTTAATGCCCTGAGACAAAATACTACTATGTGTGGTTAAACCTGTAAACATCTGCCCAAACCTCTCCTGAGTCCTCTGAGCCCTTTGTAGACCCTCTATGCAAGCCAAGCCTGCATTGTCAAGTGTGCCCTGAATCAGTGAAATGAAGTCAGCTCACATCTTCAAATCTACGTCTCTCTGAAATCAAAGCCATTCCCACTCTCTTTTCTTCAATAGAGACTCACTTTGTTTAAGAGATGATGTCTTATCTTGCTTTCCTTTTTATTTTTGCATAGATGCTGTTTTGATCACAAGCTACTCCATCCAGAAGTAAAACTTCTCCTGTCATATTATAAGCACTTTGCCCATAGTTTCCTAACTTAAAAAAATTTTGGAGGGGCACCTCCATGGCTCAAACAGTTAAGCATCTGACTTTGGCTCATATGATCTCATGGTTCATGAGTTCTAGCCCCACATCAAGCTCTGCCTTGGATTCTGTGTCTCCCTCTCTCTCTGCCCTTCCCCTGCTTGTGTGCTGTCTCTCTCTGTCTCTCCAAAATAAATAATCATTAATTTTTTAATTTATAAAATAAAATTTGAAACATTTCAAATTTTCAGAACAGATTCAAGTATAAGACAGATTTGCAAGAATATTTAAATGACCTCTCCTGTGTTCTTTACCTGTAGATCCTAACTGCAATTGCTACATTTGCTTTATTACTTTCTAGATTTCTACTTACTATATGTGTGTGTATATCCATTTATATATACATATATTTCTTTATAATAGTAATGATATAATATTATTTTATATTATCCAGTACACAGTCATGCTTTCCAAAAGTTTGAGATCTAACATTGGGTAATGCATTCATCTTCACAAAATACTTTGTAAATTTGTTTACTATATTTCTCGATTACCTATTCCTCTAACATCTTTTGCTCCATATCTTGAATCTATTTATGTTTGGATCTCACAGAGTACATAGTACAAATAAAAGGACTCAACAGAATTGTGTTGAATGAATAAACTGTAACTAGTGACCATTATTTCTTCTACAGCCACTTTTCTAAGATATCAGTAAAATACATAATTTAAATACAGAAATGGAGATATATGTGTTTACTTGAATAACAGCATTTTTAAAACAACAACAACAAAAAAGATCTGATCCAAGATAATCAAGCCAAAGGACTATTTTACTTTTTGTCTGAGATACAAATCCTTTGTTGGGGTGTTCGAATGCTCTTTTCATTTGAATAAATGTCAGATTCTTTTAAATCCATGTTGAGTTCTTTCACAGAATTTCTCAGGAAAAAATGTATTAGCTCTTGAGAGAATAGAACTATTAAGTCACGAAACATTGAATGGTAAAATAGAGTGATTTTCAGTCTTCATGTTAAACTCAACACTTCTGTCTTCAATTTCATGAGACTATCTTGGTTATTGTTGTTGGAATCTGTGTCTGTGATACAATTTTCAGGAAAGTCTATCAATTTAATGTTAGGTTAGCAGAGTCACCAACAAGATTGTGTCAGGTGGGGGTTCTCTTCCACCACATTGACTTTTTTGCTGCATCTTTTACATCTTTATTTCGTAGGCTATAAATCAATGGGTTTAGCATGGGGATCACCAATGTATAAAACACAGCAGAGACTTTCTCCTGTTCCAGGGAATACTGGGAACTTGGCTGGATGTAACTAAAGGTTACAGACCCATAGAATAAGGTCACAGCAGTGAGATGAGAGGCACAAGTGGAGAAGGCCTTGTGCCTCCCCTCAGTTGAACGGATTCTCTGGATGGCAAAGATGATGCATGTATAAGAGACCATGATGATAGTGAACGTGAACATGGCAATGACCCCAGAGAAAATTAAAAGTAACATTTCATTGTTATGGGCATCAGAGCAAGAAAGTCTCAGAAGTGGGGGAATGTCACAGAAATAATGATTCACGATGTTAGGACCACAGAAATCTAGCTTGAGCAAACCTATAGTGTGTGTCAGCGAGTTAATGAGCCCACCCAAGTATGATGCAAGGACCATCTGAATACAAACCTTTTGGGTCATTATGAGTGTATATGACAAGGGATTAGATATTGCCACATAGCGGTCATAAGCCATCATAGATAGAAGGATACCTTCTGTGGTTACATAAACTGCAAAAAAGAAATACTGTAGAACACAACCAGAAAATGTGCTAGCTTTGTGTTTCGATAGGAAATTGACCAACATCTTTGGAGCAAAGACAGTAGAATAGCAGATGTCACAAAAAGAGAGGTTGCTAAGGAAAAAGTACATTGGAGTATGAAGTTGGGCATTTAACCGGATCAGGATAATCATTCCCCAATTCCCTGCGAGAGTGATGGAATAAATAAGGGTGAAAAGCAAAAAGAGAGGGATCTGCAAATTAGGGTTTTCAGTTAAACCTACCAGAAGGAATTCCTTCACCCTTGTATGGTTGCAACTTGCCATACATTCAGGTTAATATAGCTTTTCCATTGCAGAAGAAGATGATATCACTCAGATGAAATATATATATGTAGTTTCCTCTATCATCCGGGATCCATAATAGCATTGGAGTATTTGTGTTTACCCTATAGTTGGTTGAAGGAAAGAAATTAACTTCAGCAGTGGACTATATAAGTACTAGACAATTCATCTACAGTGACTCAGATTTTTGAAACTAGAATTATTTTATTCCTTGTTTCTCAGTTTCCACATCATAAATATTGCAAAAAGGAAACTTTCTTACAACAAGAAATTATTACTTGGTAGAACCCGTAGCCGAACCCAAGTATGCCTCATATCAAACCTCTGACTCACTTTAGGACATATACAAGTCCTTTGCTTACATGGGCTACACACTGTGGCACCTTATTATAGAAACTGTATCTTGGGACACATAGGTGGTTCAGCTGGTGGGTGGTTCAGTTGGTTAAGCATCTGGCTTTGGCTCCGGTCATGATCTCACAGTTCTTGGGTTCGAACCCTACATCAGTCTCTGCTGACAGCTCAGAGCCTGGAGCCTGCTTTGGATTTTTGTTTCCCTCTCTCTCTTGTGTGGTCTCTCTCTGTCTCTCTCTGTCTCTGTCTCTGTCTCTCTCTCTCTCAAATAAATAAAACTTAAAAAATGATTTCCTTATCTTTTGGCCAAACTGTTCCTACTTTGTTTTCAGTTTATTTACTTATTTTGAGAGGTGGGGGAAAGGGGCTGAAAGAAAGGGAGAGAGAGAGAGAGAGAGAGAGAGAGAGAGAGAGAGAATACGAAGCAGGCTCTGCACCATCAGCACAGAGACCGATGTAAGGCTTGAACTCAGAACCACGAGATCATGACCTGAGCTGAGGTTGATGCTTAACTGACTGAGCCAATTCCTACTTTTTAATATTCAGTTAACTCATGATCCTGACTTTCATAATATACAACCTCTTTCCTTTCTAAATCTCAAGCATCAGAACTTTTTTGGCCTCACCTTTTGCTCAGAATCCACACTTGAAAGATCAATGACTGTGTCCTCCGAAAGAGCTGAATTGAGAGAAAGAGGTAGAAGAATCTTTTCTTCATTTGATATTGTTAAGGCCAATCAAAAATAGCAGTGCAATTTAACTTGAAAAACTTTCCCTTTTGCGTCTTTGTATAATGTTACCTTTGCATCTTTGTTTTTTTATCAGCATTAAAACAAAACCTCCAAAAACACGATGTAGAGACAAGGTGTGAGTGTGAGATACCAAAATTATACCTATCAGTTATATCTGCTTTTAAAAATGTAGACTGCCACATAGTTTCACTTGCTTTTTGACATGAGAGAATACTTATTCAGTAATATTTATGGTTAAATATTAATAAACAAATTATTCATTTACACTTTCATACGATCAATAGGTATTCTTACTACATTATGCCAAGAACCCTTAAATTTGCTAGAAATGAAGCATTGAGCAAGAAACATGGCATGCTTTCAAGGAGCTCACATTTTATTAGGGAAATAAATAAACAAGTATTGATATACTATATACAGTATATACAGTAATGATAGTGCTATGAAGAAAAGTAAAGAAGAGGGGTAAATAGAGATAATAGGTACTCTATTTTGCAGTATATTAGTTCTGTTATTGCTACTCTAACAAATTACCAAAAATCGATGTCTTAGAATAGCAAACATGCATTTTAAGAAAAGCAATGTGTGAGCATTAGAGATCTCAAGAAAGATTGTGCTCTTATGGAATGTGCTGTCTGCTAAAGTCAAGATAAGGGGAAGCTTGGAAAATGATCTGTATGGTATCGCTAAATCAAATGCAAAATCTTCATTCTGTGAGTAGTCTCCTCTCTTATCAACTGAGGTTATAAATTAGATCCCATCTATATTTTAGATCAGTGGCCCTGAGAAACACAGCGAATCCAGGTCTGACTGTGTTCAAGGCAAAGAAGGAATGATCTGTGGAAAGTACCAGTACTTTTTTTTTTCTTGTTAATAAAACCAGATCATAAATCCAGGGCGCCTGGGTGGCTCAGTCGGTTAAGCCTATGACTCTGGCTCAGGTCACGGATCTCAGAGTTCCTGAGTTTGAGCCCTGCATCAGGCTCTGCACTGACAAGATACTGTTTCCGATACTGTGCTGTTTTGGATACTGTGTCTCCCTCTCTCTCTCTGCCCTCCTTCCCTTGCTCGTGCTTTGTCTCTCTCTCTCTCTCTCTTTCAAAAATAAATGAACATTAAAAACTGTTTTTAAGTATAAAAGCAAATTTTAAACTGGAAAAAAACTCAACCTAAAACAAAAACAAGAACAAAAACAAACAAACAAATAAACAAAAACATTAGAGGTAATAAGTTATTTATGTATGTTTCTTAGTGGTAATATTTTCTCCTGCAAAGCTGTTTAGCATAATGGGAACATTGCATTCCTGGAGTATAGCAGAATCAGGAAGGCTTTGTTCCACTATAGCTCAGCCCTTAATTTGCTGTATATTTTGACTGTTTACAAGAAAATGTAAAAAGGAACCAACACAGCAGAGTTTGTATGATTTCCCCATTTATCATTTAGGGAAAGAGGAAAAAAATGGATTTCCTGCCAGTTTGACTAGCATAAATTTTCACATGAAGGAAGCTACAATGAACTGATGTGTGATACTGATGGCCATGTGTCAACACCGAGGCACAGAAAAACAGAAATCATGTGGGAGAAGAGAAAGGGAAAGAAGAAAACCAAGTGTGACTCCAATAAGTTTGCATTAAGATTTCTAACAACAGCTTTATCAATCAAACTCTTAATGGAAAACTATAAATAGAGAAAAGTGCTACCAAGGGTGAAGGTATGATTTGCTTTCATGCCGCTAGAATTAGAACTAGACACAGATTCATTCTTTCTCTAAATATAAGGCTTGTGCTGCTGCTCAGTGCTTCTTCCTGATGATGGTTTGGAGGCTCCTTTAAAATACTAACAGTGAGGGGCGCCTGGGTGGCTTAGTCAGTTAAGCGTCCGACTTTCGCTTAGGTCATGATCTGGTGGTTCGTGGCTTCGAGCCCTGCGTCGGGCTCTGTGCTGACTGCCAGCTCAGAGCCTGGAGCCTGTTCAGAGTCTGTGACTCCCTCTCTCTCTGACCATCCCCTGCTCACGCTGTCTCTCTCTCTCTCCTAGAAATAAATTTTAAAAAACGTTAAAAAAATTTTTTAAATACTAACAGTGAGAGCGTTGTCTTAGTAAAATAAATGCTGAAAATAACATTTTATAACCAATGTCATGATCAAATTTCTCCAACTTTTCAGAACAATATCTTGAAATATTAGGGCAAAATAAGGGCATGTTTGTTTAAAATTGTATGAAATTCCTTTGTAGGAATTCTTCATTTATGACTCCAAAAGGACATTAGAGAATATATAGTCATTAATGGTCAAGAGCACAGTTGGTGATAAGGAAATTGATGAGAAAAATAACAAAGCTAAAAGCATAATGCCTATCAAATGAGTTAGTGATTTTTAAAATAATAGACTTTCCTTACTATGGGTACATTGTTGTTAATCTAAACTGAAATATCTTACCCTATGCTTTCATGGAACTTTACCAACAAAACATGATTATTTTGACATATTTATAAACAAATTTATTATAAAATATTGTACATAAATATTATATTTATTTTATTGTATTATAAAATATCATATACAAGTAAATATATAACTGATTAGGTATTATATGATGTATCATGTTATATATTTAAATTCACAATTCTCTAACTTCATAAGTGTATAAATGTACTTATAAAATGACATTTACTGAATGGTTTATGATGAAAACTTGCTTATAAGACAGAAGAGGTGAAAATCCACCTAGCACAGAAAAATAAAACAGATAATAATCACAAATAAAAATGTAAAAAACCCCCACTATCAACAACAATTTTGACATATTGAAAGACCTGAAACTATAGCTTATCTAGTCTAATTTAAAAACAATACACCCTGATTTGAAGACCATTTTATCCAGACACACTAGATTTCTAGTGGGAAGAAGTATCAGCTTGTTGCAGCCAAAATTCTCGGAAAATCAAGGGACTGTGTGCATGCATAAAACCAAGGTTTTATCACAGACAGGATGCAGTGACAAACTCAAGGAAAATAGAAAACAATTCTTTAAAAAATTATTATTGGAGCCTTAAAATAAAATTATATCTAAAATATTTATAAATGTTATTATATAGATATGAAAGAAATTTTTTCCTTGTGATAAAAATACATTATAATTCTCAGATATTTGAAGAAATCTTCAATACATGTGTAAATAGCTTTAAATTACTGTATAAACTAAATAGTAAATATTGTAAACACACATGCATACATGAAAATATTAAATGCAGGCATTATGAAAATATTGCCCTTTTTTCATAACATGAGAAGAAAATCTTTGAAATATAAATAAACCACAAGTTAGCACATTGTTTTCTGTCTATTTGGGAACGATACTGAAATCATACAGCTGGTAACAGATTGTTTTAGTGTGAGGAGATAGGAAATATTAAAAGTTTAAATAAACCTACATTACCACTTCTTAAACACATTCACAATGAACCAAAGTCCAGAGTAAACAGAATATCTAGTAAAGAACACCAGCTTTTCACGATTCTTCAAAGACTGTTGAGAATAGAGATTTTGTAATGTTTGGTTGCTTTTCTTTTGGGGACATGAGCTGTAGCTCACGTGTAGATGTGAATCTCAGGTGTCCACAGGTTGGATCATTAGCAGCCTCCCCCATCTCTTAAGACTAGAGCTAATCATGCCATGTGACTGAAGTCTCCTCAGTCACTACTCACTAAATGCCTCTGCTTTCAGTTTGACAAAATATACATCCTTCATAAATAAAACCCTCAAACATCTTGTGGTAAAGGCACAATATAGAGAATAAATGCAGTACAGGCACTAAAGGAAAGTGTTCCAATCACATGCACGCTACTCAGACAAATGTTCAAGTATTCTAATGGTGAAAGAGCTCAGATTGTCTTTTTTTTTTTCCTGTGAAATGGGGACATTCATACATGCTTTATCTACTACATTGGTTCATTATGAAATTGATATAAATAAATGCTTAACATTTTACTCTCCAAACTTTAAAAATCATTTAGATTAATTCACATTTACATTTTTATGAGATTTTACACACACATATATACACAGAGATAATGAATTGAAATATATACACTCCTTTTGGTGTATTTATATAAAACTGTATGCTTTTCTCATGGTGCCTCAGTGGCTCAGCCCATTGAGCTTCCGACTCCCTCTCAGGTTATAATCTCACAGTTCAGTTCATGAGTTCGAGCCCCAGGCCCAGCTCTAGGCCGACAGCTCAGAACCTGGAGCCTACATCGGATTCACTGTCTCCTTCTCTGTCCCTACCTCGCTCAGGCTCTGTCTCTCTCTCAAAATAAAATAAATATTTTTAAATACAAAAATAAAATATATAAAATATATATTAAAAATACAATAACATGCTCTTCTATTCTGTAATAATTCAATAGGCATTACAGAACTGTGGTTTGTGTCTTATAATTCTTTTTTAACTTCCATTCTACTGAAATGGTAGTAAACACATGTGACACTGTGGAGATTTTGCATATGTTTCATATAGTTTTATTAGTTTTCTGTACAACTTTATATTTGTCTCTCTTTAATCATACAAATAATATGTTTAGTTTATACGTTTGGAAAACGGTGGTGGATGATTTTGAGGTAGATTTTAATAATTAGAATGTCTTAGGTATTTTAACATAAAAGCAAGTAAGTTACAATATATGCAGATAAATAAAATAGTGAAGTCATGTCAATCCAAATATAGTACAAAAATCAAATTCATATCCTAAAATCATATGCAGCTGTGAATATTCTAATAAAACAAAATCAGAGTGTCTTTAGATACAAAATGGAAGATATAACCATGTACTAACAGAAAAAAAAATTCAAAATCTAACAAAACAGTCAATGGGGAAATAAAGTCAGCTACATAAGGAAGCAGAAGAAAATTAGAAAGGTTGACAATTAGAAACAGGAAAAAAAAAACCAATATGATCAAATGCAGTCAAATTAATGACACATACTCTAAAACCAACTTTTTCTTAATTTGTAAAGACATTGTTATAGTAATTGTAACAAAGGATCAGTGTCAATGGCAAGAAGACAATCTTACATACTGGCCGAAAGTACCATGGGTGATATACAACTTAAGTTTTCTGCAGTGGAATCTCTGATTTTCTTGAGATGGGTTAGTTGCTTCATAAATGGGGAATAGTTTGAAATCCCAGGAAGGTTAGATTTAATATAGAAATAATAAATTTAAACTCATAAAACACAATGTTTTAGAAAATTTAGATCCTAAGATTGATCATATTTGTGAAACTAATTTCAAATACATACTTCAGAAACTGACTTAGGGGTGGGTGTTTTGTTGAAAAATGAAGGAGATGTTGGTATGATTTTAAATGGTATTAAAGTAATAAGGTAATATGGAATTCAGTATATTTATGAATTCATTTATTAAAATAAAAAGCATTTATATTCTTGTGTTGATTCAATTTGCTGACCTAATAAGGTTAAGAAAATAAAATGAAATCTACAAATTCAATTGAAATATAAAGAATTTAATTAAATAAGACTATATATTGTGGCCCTTAGGAATGTGATGGTTATAATACACTATATAATTAGACACCCTGTTTTGTAATCTGAATCCAAATATAAAGAAAAAAATTTTATTTTTATGTTTATTACAGAAAAATATTGCTTGTTAAATAAAATCAGATACAAAATTAGCAGTGTATAGTCACTACTGTGTAAAAAAACGGTTCCTGAAGCTAATAAATAATTCACATATCAACAAATATATGGGGAATTATGTGTACAATATTCCAAAACAAAATCACTCTTCATATTAGTTAATTTCCAGATTTTTAGATAAATGATATTTGAAGTTTGGTATAATGGTAACTTATCAGTATATTATTGCTGACTACACACTGAAAATTTTATTACATTTAGATTCCCATATATTATTCATGAAACTCCGGTGACATTGGATTAAAAAAAGTCTCTTTCCATATACATCTGTGAAATCCAGTATTAAACAAAGGAGGAAAAAAGGAAGGAAGAAAGCAAAGAAGGAAGGAAGGAAGGAAGGAAAAAGGAAGGAAGGATAGAAGGAAGGAAGGAGTGAGGGAAGGAATAGAGAAACGAGAGGAGAGGGGGAGAGAAAATATCCATATGACTTTAAATATAAATTGTAAAACAATACATAGCCTAGACAGACATTAGAGTTTCCATCATTATTTAAAAAGCCTTTGTAATTTAACTTTCATCAATGCAAAATTGAATCATGTAAAGAATGATTTGTTATTTAAGTAGGATTGGAAATGGAAAATTTTAATAATAACAACACAATTACTATTAATAATAATATATGTAATATACATACACATGGAATATTACTTGGTCATAAAAATTAGTGAAATCTTACCATTTGCAAAGACATTGATGGAGCTAGAAGAGCATTATGCTAAGTGGAATAAGTCAGAGAAAGACAAATACAATATGATTTTACTCATATGTGGAATTTAAACAAGAAAACAAATGAATAAAGAGAACAAAAGAGAGAGGAAGGCAAACCAAGAAACAGACCCTGAACTATAGAGAACAAATTGATGGTTACCAGACGGGGAGGTGGGCAAGAGGATGGGTTAAATAAGTGATAGATATTAAGGAATGTACTTTCTGTGATGAACAGCAGTGTTCTATGGAAGTATTAGATCACTATTATGTACATGTGAAACTAATATCACACTGTATGTTAGCCATCTGGAATTTAAATAAAAAATTAATAAATGAAAACAATGGCAACAACAAAAAGTCAAATATATCGTAGCTTACTTATTTTAAAATAACTTATTTTGGAAAATGAAAAGCGAGTCTTAGATTCAATAGGTCCATATTAAGGAAGCTGATTTTTTTTCATGCAACCTTATGTCCATAATACAATGGATACATAACAAAAGTGAATCAGTTCATTCCAGAACATCCCCATTAATGTTTTTAAAAAAGAAAGTACACTAAAATTAAAATAATAATTTAAATTAACCTATAAATTTCAGAAATTAGTAAAAAAAAAAACAAGGGCAAATGAATGGCATTGTATTGTGTTCTCTGACAAAATCTTCATAGTAAGACAGATGTTTTAACACGTTGAAGGTCACTGATTCGAATATTGAAATCCAGGTCTTGTTTTCATCTTTGCTTTGTTTGCTTGTTTTCTTTATTTATGCTTTGTTTGTTTGTTTGGTTGGTTTTGTTTTCTGGTAACATCTCAGAACATTTGGAATGCTTCACAGATATTTTTAAATGCTTAACTTCTTCTGTATATTAAACATTTACTCTTTCTTAAAATCAAATAATAACACAATAGAACAATAATGAACAAGCTACATGCTATTAGATTGTAACAAGGGGTGCCTGGGTGGCTCAGTTGGATAAGCATCTGACTTCAGCTCAGGTCATGATCTTAACCCTGCATCAGGCTCTGTGCTGACAGCTCAGAGCCTGGATCCTGCTTCAGATTCTGTGTCTCCCTCTCTGTCTGCCCCCTCCCACTTTCACTCTGCCTCTCTCTCTCTCAAAAATAAATAAAACGTTAAAAACTTTTTAAAAAAACATTTTAACAGGAAGTGCAAGCTTTACATGTTTTCTAGGAGATTTGATCATCTAATTTGATCATCTTAGTCTCAAATCATACATACACTGGTAGCTTTACATATATTGGTTCATTTAATCCCCAAAACAACCCATTTCAATGAGCAATATCTTATTAGTTTCTTATCTCCATTTACAGGGTTACATCCACTATAAACTAATCCAGTCATTCATATTTTCACATTCACTAGAAAATGCACAATATTATATATTCACATGTATACAATGTATTCCTTCAACTTTGTAAAGATAAAACAAAGAGGAAATGGGTGCTGAAGAATCAAAACAACCAGAAGTGATAATTTAATTTATTTAATCACCAGAAGTGATCCCAGAGATAGTGTTCAATTGATTTCCATTGTAAATATACATAATAAAATGAGCAGAGCAATTGTTTACCTCTTTGAAGATAGGGACTCAAAGATTAACTCAGTTAAGATAAGGGGAAATAATTAGTAATGTATACGGTGTATAATCTTGATGATCATCACAAACTTCTTCGGTTTTCACTTGTACCCACTGTGAATGGAACAGTTGAGAATCTCCCACAGTAATCAGCACATTCCATAGAAATCAATGTGTTATATATAACTTCACACTATACTAGTATTAAACTGACTATTGCTATGTGACTTCTATCTAATTTCCTAAGAACCAGTGAAAGCGCCGTTATCTATCATGAGTGATATGTTCTGTAAATGCAAAATCTAGACCTATTTTCCCAAACACAGAAAACTACATTTACTCACTTAACCATCCATCCATCCATCCATCCATCCATCCATCCATCCATCCATTTATTCCATTCAGTCATCCATTAAACATACATGTAATGAGAATATGCCATGTTTCCAGTACTATATAGGAGTTGGAATAATAACCAACATACATGTCCCCTGCTGCCAAGGAGCTTCTACTCATGGGTGGGTTGATAGGCAAGTCAACATAGACTTTTAATATAACATAATAAAATATATAATGAATCAATGTACAAAGTATTTTGGGAACACTAATTGGAAAGCAGATATTATTATTTATTTTATCTCAAGCACATTTCATAGAGTGGAATAATTTTGGAGAGATAATTTTTATATGAGAATACAGAAGCTTTTTAAAGTATTGAGGGGGCGCCTGGGTGGCTTAGTCGGTTAAGCGTCCGACTTTCGCTTGGGTCATGATCTCGCGGTTCGTGGGTTCGAGCCCCGCGTCGGGCTCTGTGCTGACTGCCAGCTCAGAGCCTGGAGCCTGTTTCAGTCTGTGACTCCCTCTCTCTCTGTCCCACCCCTGCTCATGCTGTATCTCTCTCTCTCTCTCTCTCTCCTAGAAATAAATAAAAATTAAAAAAAATAAAGTATTGAGGAGGTAAAGTTATCTTTATTTCTAGAAAATTATAATAAATGTAAAATAGTTGACATATAAGGTGTTCATGGCATGATGATACTGGAAGTGCAGGCTGTACGTTGAATATTCTTAAGTGATTAAGTGATTTTAATTCTTAAGAAAATCCAGTTTCTTTCTACTAGCTTTTTGAGGGCGGTTTTTACATCCTTGTTTCTGAAACTGTAGATTATTGGGTTAAACATAGGAAAGACAACAGTATAAAACACTGCAACTACCTTGTCAGTGTCCGGGGCATAGTCAGTGGTGGGGCGTAAGTACATAAACAGAAGTGTTCCATAGAACAAGGAGACCGCTATGAAATGGGAAGTACACGTGGAGAATGTTTTGCTCTTGCCCCCTGAGGACTTAATGCTCAAAATAGTGACAAGGATACAGAAGTAAGAGATAAATATGACCACAAAAGTGCTGGTCTGGATGAAGCCACACAAGGCAAAGAGCAGAAGCTCATTGATATGAGTATCTGTGCATGATAAAGCCAGAAGAGGTGGGATATCACAGAAGAAATGATTAACAATATTAGAGCCACAGAATGACAGCCTGAATGTGAGGCAGACATGTACCATCGAAGTCATACTCCCACTGAAGTATGCCAGCACAACGAAGCAGATACAGACTCTCCTAGACATAACGGCAGGATAGAGCAATGGGTTACAGATGGCTACATAGCGGTCATATGCCATTGCTGCCAGAATGAGGCACTCAGCGTCAGCAAGGAAACCAAAGGAAAACATTTGTAGTGCACAGCCATAGGGAGAGATGCTTTTCCTAGATGCTAAAAAATTCACCAGCATTTTAGGAGTGATTGCTGTAGAATAGCAGATGTCTAAGAAAGACAGGTTGCCAAGAAAATAATACATGGGGGTTTGAAGGCTTGAATTGATATGAACTAAGATTATTAAACTCATGTTTCCCACCACAGTTAATGTATAGACTATAAGAAATACCAAGAATAGTGTGACTCTGAGAGGTAAATAATCCGTGAATCCAACAAGAAGAAACTCAGTTGGCATGGTATAATTACTCTCCAACATCTTGGTTCTCTTATGTTTCTTGTCCAAAAGAGATGGTATCAGAATATACAAGTTGACTTGAGTGATAGACGAAGCAAGAATATCTTCATCCTCTCTTCTAAGGAAGCAAATAGAAGGATAATAAAATCACAGTGATGATGGAATTTTCTGTGACATATTCTCCCTGTTTTCTTTTCTGTCATTTTCTTTAAAAAAGGTAATTAAAAATCTTCATTGACAGTAGAAGGTATTTTTCAGAGCTGGTGTTTTGAGAGGCAGTATCTCTTTAAAACCTGTGCACTTTATGAGAATGTGTTTGTTCCTTCCAAGCGGAAATGGAATGAATGTAGCTTGGTTGATTAAGACCTAGTAGAATTGTGAAAATTGGCAAAATCCTTAAAGCAAAGCTTTATTTCTCCATCCTAAAATCCCATTCTTCCATGTCAAGGAAAGTTGAGAAAAGCTCTAGGAAAAAATTCCCACAGGTAAGCTAGATAATTCTACAGAAGAATACCTGTGATGTTGGGAAGTAGTTTAACTTAACAGTTAAGACACAACAACAGTAAGAGATGACAGGGTTCTTACTGGTTGTGTGAGATTGATTAAGTTATTTAACCACTCTGTGATGGTTAGAGGAATAAATGAGTAGATATTTGTAAATATTGTTTATGTTCCTGGTATGTAATAAACACTAATATGAGACTTTATTAAATAAGAATCATTAAAACAAATAAATGGACATTTTTGTTGTTTTTTTTTAATCGCTCACTCAATACTCAATTGGTAAGGTCCACTTATTTTGAGAGAGAGACAGAGAGAGAGAAAAAGCATGAGCCAGGAAGGGGCAGAGATAGGTGGAGAGAGAATCTCAATCAGGCTCCATGCTGACAGCATGGTAGCCCCACACAGGGCTTGATTTCATGAACCGTGAGACTGTGGCTTACGCTGAAACCAAGAGTCAGACACTCAACCAACTGAGTTACCCAAGAGCCCCTTTTTAAAGTTTATTGATTTATTTTGAGAGAGAGCATGTATGTGAGTGGGGGAGGAACAGAGTCAATTTTATTTTTAATAAAATACTCAGGTGTCTCAAAAGTCATCTTATTTTTGACAACATGGGTACATGATCTGTGCTTTCTTATAAAGAAAACCACTGTGTGTGTGTGTGTGTGTGTGTGCACGCATCCGTGTGCATGTGCATGTGTGTGTTCCATGCAAATATATTGTTTGACAGTAGTAGTAAAGCTTCTACACATGTCCTATAAGTATTTCTTTCCTTTCCCTCAGTTTATGTTTCTTTTTTGCCTCTGAGGTAAGACAATGTCTGATGTGAGATCCAAGAAATACAAAGTGTCTTGAAGAACAACTGTATCTATGCTCTTATTAATGGACTTCTAAGCTAGCTATATGAGAAAATATATAGTATATGATCACAAGGAAATTAATCAAGGAAAAAAAAGAATTTGTGCAAATAAAAACTAAATTATAGTGTGATGGAATATATTCAGCAGGAAGTTAAAGATTAGTAATGTTAAAGTAACACTATAGTGAGTAGTAAAGCAAATAAATAATGGAGGTCTATCCTCTCTGCCATCCTTGGTAACCTCAGAGTGTCCCCTCCCCCAATAAAATAATTTGCAATCTTCTAGGTATTCTTAGAAGAGGTCAGTCTTATTTGGGAATCAGATCTTAAAAAGGAAAAACTTGACTGAGAAAACATGTAAGGTGAGTATCAGAAACTATGAGGAAGCAATCCAACCCTTAAAATAAAAGAGAACAAGATTTACATGGCTATGCTGTGCAAGTGTCATTTCTAAACTTTATGTAATATTCACATCCTCACTTAAATCTGTCTTTTCTTTTTTCTCTAAAGTAGTGGTTTTAAAAAATCAATTTAGTGGGGCCCCTGGGTGGCTCAGTTGATTAAGTGTCCAACTCCAGCTCAAGTCATGATCTCACGACTCATGAGTTCGAGCCCCAAGTAGGGCTCTGTGCTGACAGCTCAGAGCCTCGAGGCTACATTGGATTCAGTTCTTCCTCTCTCTCTGCCCCTCCCAACTTGCACTCTGTCTTTCTCTTTCTCAAAAATAAACATTTAAACATTTATAAACAAATGAACTACTAAATACATAATTTCAGTGATTAAAGTGGTTAAAGTATCTGTAATTAGTTATTTGCTGTAACGACATTCTATATTTGCACAGATTCAGTGGTTAAAGAATCAATTCAATAATCATGGAGGGTCTGGGTAACTCAGTTGGTTAAGCATCCAACTCTGGATTTCAGCTCAGGTCATGATCTCATGGTTTCTGAGATCCAGCCCCTCCCTGGGCTCTACACGGACAGCATGGAGCCTACTTGGGTTTTCCTCTCTTTCTCTCCATCCCTCCCCTGCTCATGAGCGCTCTCTCTCAAAATAAATAATAAAATCTAAAAAAAGAATCAATTCAGTAATCATAACAAAGCTTCCTCTAAATCATTTTTGTCAACCTTCTAACTAAAGAATTAATGTTAAAGAACCAATTAAATAAGAAAAGTAAACCAAATTTAGGAGGTTTTTTGTCATTGGTTCCCAAGGATTGTATGACAAGATATCACTATTAGCATCAGCTTTTTGACTATATGAGTAACAACACTCTACACTGAACCTCCAGATTGTCACATTTGCCTGCTTATCGGGATTGGCTTGATTTTGCTTTCACTGGTACAAAAGAGGCTACAGCCAGAACTAGGAAATAGAAAAAAGGTAAGTGTCTGGATACCTGAGCTCTAATCCTGGTTTTCCTACTACAAATCATTCCATCTTTATGCAAACCTATCCTTGTTATAAAATCCGACCCACTTTATTTATTGAATAGAATTATCCTATAGGGCAAAGAAGACTGTGTATTCAAGAGCTTCATGATTGGGTAGGACACTTTGATTTTTGTAGAATACTATTGAAATTCTCAAAATCAGGCAGATTTCATGAGACATGTTTTATTTTCCCATTGGTATCAACAAGCCAATGGCACTGTACTGTCATGGTTAAACACGGAAGATTTGAGGTAGGCAAAATTGACTTTAACTTCAGATGTGGTGTCTAAGGTTTTGTAAGCCATTCAAGGTCTGTATTCCTAATTTTTTATTTTGTTTATTAGCATAATAATATTCCATAAAGAAGGTTGAAACCAGGAGTAAACTGGATAATTTATAGCACCATTTACAGAGCTTATTATACTACAGATGCATAAAATGGATCCATTATTATTTATTATTGCTATTAATGCCATTATGATTATTCAATTATTCAATATCTGACACAAAGTCACAGGTTCCCTAAATTGATGTTTCTATGAACAAACACAAAATAGTCACACCTTAAGTGGGTATATGTATGTGCTTATAGCAAGTGAGATTCGACTTACTGATGAGGGTTAGCTTGCTTAAGCTTACTCAATTAATTATATCATTGGATTTTCCCAAATTCCAAACTAGACAGTCAGCTTTCGCCTCCTGGCAATAATGAGCACAATGAATCAAGCATCTTTTGGAAAATGCCATAGGTCTGGTAAGTGCAGATTTATGTCTCCACCACCCCCTGTCCACTACCCTGGACCACATATACACATAAACTAAGAAAACGCCACAGACAATCAGTGAACATAACCTTCTATCTAAGGCAATATTATCTCTGTTACATTGTCCCATTCACAGCAGATAGACACTTACCTTAGCACCATCTAAAATTTTGAATTATAGAGTTTATTTTGTATGAGCTGATGACAACACTTCTCTCCAAATTTTACAAATGGACCTTATAAGGGACGGGTATTTATCTCCTAGTCTGTGACAATTGGGACATTATCCCAAGATAATCCCCAACCCCAGGAGGACTTTGTATATGCAACCACTTCCTTTCCAGTGGTGTGGCTTAAATGGTTTTGTATTGTATTGTATTGTATTGTATTGTATTGTATTATTTTCAATTTTTTTATTTTCAATTTTTTATTTTAGAATTTTTTTATTTTAGAAGGAAAGAGAACAAAAGTAGGGGAGAAGGACAGAGGGAGGGAGAGAGAGAATCTCAAGCAAGCTTCATACTCAGCACAGAACCTGACATGGTTCTCAATTCCATGACCCTGGAATCATGACCTGAGAGAAAATCAAGAGTGGGATGCTCAGACAACTGAGCCACCCAGTCACCCCTTAAATGGCTTCTTTTAAATGAGAAAGATGAAAACTGGTAATATAATTGACTCTAATATAGCCAGTTACAACACAACAAGTCTCCATCGCAGTGAAATGTTTGACTAAAAAAATAAATATTTTAATAATACCGAACAATAAAAAAATGCTTTCTTCTATAAATTCTATGATTTCTATCAGATACTGAAAACACTTTAAAGCATTAGGTATTTGAGGGGCTTCTAAATTACAATCTCAATACTACTGAGAAGAATCCTAGACACCCTGATTTTTGTTTGGTTTTCAATTATCTGAGTGACTACAAGAAAATATGCTTTGAATGATAAGATACAAGAGTCATAAGTAACAGCTTATGACTCAGGCAACCTGGATCTGAATGTTAGTTTTGCCATTTCATAACTGTGAGGCAGTAAGCCACCTATTTAATCACATAGTTATTAACTTTTAAATTGTGAATAATAATTGTCCATCCCATGATATTCTTGGGAGGGTTGGGATAATACATGTAACACCTAGTCCCTTGTTCAGCACATTGTATTAATTTAATAATGGTTAGCTTTCCTTAACAATTATAGCAGCAATTTACAACAGTATTTCTTAGCAATTAAAGCACAGTTCTAGATTTTAAGTTATTGACAATGGTGTAGAGTCTGTACCTTAAGACTCTTACGGCAGACAGGATGGAGAACAGATAAATCCAGGATGCTAGACATTGCAAAGATCTTATTTCTTTTTTTATAGCTAGTGGGAAAATTAAAATCACCTTTGTTGCAAATAGAGGGTTTCTTATTTAATAAGCAAAAGATCAGATCTTTACTAACAGAAGATCTGATGCCAAAATCACTTTTCTTTCTTTCTTTCTTTTTAGTTCCTATTTCATTGACTAACCCTACACATCTGGTAAAAAAGAAATACAAAAATAATAAAGAAATAGTAATTTCTTCACTGTATTTTTAAATATGTAGTTGTAAAGAACATTTCCCATTCTATAAGGAGTGTATGTCTGTTATTAAAACACGAAGATCCTTCACTTTAAGGGTACTATTGTGTCTTACCAACAGTGATATGGGGAGAAACAGCAGTAAGACAGCTATGCCCTTTGAAAGCAGAAAATGGATTGGATAATCCCTTCAAAGTGTCAGGAGTGAGGACCTGAGAAACCAGCAGGAACCAAAAGAAATAGACAAGACTGAGGACCTCACCATAGAAACAGTCTGTTACATATACGACAATTGCCAGCCCCTTGCACTCCCACCTGTTGTGAATAATCTTTCACTTTGCTTTGCATCCTCAAGACTCAAAAGCCAGGATTAGAATTTTTAATTAGCCAAGAGTAGTGCATATATTCAAGCGTTAGTTTCTAGAGAGCTAGAAGATGAAAATTTCTCTCCTTAGCCTCAGTTATGGGGCTGAGAGGGCATTATGACATTCCTGCCTTCCAATTCAGTCCAAGCACTACTGTGTGCATCAGAGGAAATATGACTTGCCTGCATACAAGCAGTTGAACCAGAGTTGGGAGGAGTCATTTTAGGGATGTGTTATTAACTGTGCACAACCCATACCAAGAAGTCCATCCACATATAACTTCCCCAAACTTCCCCTTTTCTACCAATTGTATTCCTTAATGTTCTTGACCAACTGGCCAAACTGAAATAGATCTCTTCTACCAAGCAATGTAGATTTTTTAAAAAATGTTTATTTCTAGAAGCTCTACTTAATAGATAAATTATCCAATATTCTTTAGGAATTCTTTAGCCTGGGGTAATAATATTGTTGTGGACATTCTTTGTAGTAATCACTACAATATGTAAATCCTGCCAGAAACCAGGTTAATTTTTTTTTTTTTGCTTTTGCTTTTGTTTTTACTCTTCTGTTAATTAGCCATAGGGTCACCCTGGTGCCACACTGTGCTGTGAATTAAATGGGGGGAAGAAGGGGGAGGGAGGGTCTCCTGAAAATTACCTGGGCCTTCAGGGTTTGCTCAGGCCCAGCTTCACATATGCAAATTGCAGGAAATAATAATGTTCTTCACTGAGTACCTGACTTTATGAATAGGAGACCTTATAATTTCATGTTTGTAATAGAAAATTTGGGACTTGTGATAACCTGATGTCTTATGGTCAGGCATTTCTATCTCAACCAGAACCCAGTAGCAAGATAATACTTATTTTTCAAGCTGAGGGAAGTACATTTGCTGAAACAAAAATTTGATCTATTTAAAAATTTTAAAGGCTTCTCCTATTGCATATAACATATGCCCATGTCAATTTGGAAAACGCTGTATTTGGGGCACCTGGGTGGCTCAGTTGGTTAAGCATCTGACTTCGGCTCAGGTCATGATCTCACAGTCTGTGCGTTCAAGCCCCACGATGGGCTCTGTGCTGACAGCTAGCTCAAAGCCTGGAGCCGGCTTCAGATTCTCTATGTCCCTCTCTCTCTGACCCTTCCCTGATCACGCTGTCTCTCAGAAATGAATTTTTAACAAAAATTTTAAAAAATGCTGTATTAAAATGACTGAGATCTAGAACTGTTTGCATTGCAGTTGGAAGAGCCCTTCTTGCTATACCTCCTGCACAGAGTTGTCAACCTTTAGGAGGAACCACTGAGTGGCTCAAAAGTGGACTTACCTATATAGAAGATGTAGTTTCCAGAACTGAAAGCTGTTTATCGGTATGTTGCATCTTTTATGTGGTAGGAAACACACAGTTTAGAAAAGTGTGTTTCCACTTAGGAAGGATGTGATATTGTGATGTATAATAAGAAATACATATTTGGTCTTTCTCCCAGTTTCTAGCACAGAGCTTCCAAAACCCTTGGAATTTTCCTAACTGGTAAGAGAGATAAAGATGTCTTCTGCTATGTTAATAATGAGGTAAGCTTTGGGATGTCCCTAGGTCACTTAAGGCTGGGAAGGGGGAGGTAAAAGTGCTGGATGTTGAATCCATTGGCAATGGCCAATGATTTGATCAACAGTGCCTATGTAGTAAAGCCTCCATTAAAACTTGAAGGTAAGGGATTTGGGAAACTTCCGGATTAGTGAGCACTTGGTGATTCAGGGAGAGCAGTACTTCTGAGAAGACATGGAAGCTCCACACCTTTTCCTCACACCTTGCCCCATGTATCACTGTCATCTGGCTGTTCCTGAGTTATGTCCTTTTATAATAAACCAGTAATCCGGTAAGTGAAATATGTCTCTGAGTTCTTTGATCCACTGTAACAGTTTTATTAAACCCGAAGAGGAGGGTCTTGGGAACCTTTGATTTTTAGTCATTTCAGTTGAAATCACAGGTGACACCCAGGGCTTGTAATGGGCACCTCAAAGGAGTGAGAATCTTGTAGGACAGAGACCTTAAATTATAATCCAAAGAGGAGCTCATCAGAAGCTCCAACCAATAGCCAGTCTATCAGAAACATGGTTAACAATACAAGACTATGAATGGCATTTGCGTGTGGGGGCAGTCTTGGAGGACTGAGTCTTTACCCTGTGGAATCTGATGCTATCTCTAGGTAGATAGTGTCAGAATTGAGTTCCATTGTAGGGTACTCTGCTATACACCATGTTAGTATACAGAGCATAGCTTGCTTGGTGGTGTATGGGGAACTGCACTCCCCTTCCACACTTTGGTAATTGAGTACAGAACTCGAACACAGGATCTATCAACATGCCCTAAATGGCTATGTGCACAGAAACAAGACTTCTAGATTGCTCACATTTGCAGATGCCATATGACATTCTGTTCTTCTATATTGCAGATAGTTGTAAATTTTCATGGGACGTACGAGGCAAACTAATATATATTTTTTTATTTTTCAAGAAGCTGGGATTTACACACTTAGAGACAAAATGGTGAGAATTCTCTGTTTCCCATGTCAAGAAAAAGCAAAATGATTAAGGTTGTTTGTTCTTCTTGTGTAGGGTAGGGAAGTGGAAAAAGCATTCAACTGCTGAAAACTTACGTACGGGGCATCATGGACTATACTGTAATAGTCCCATCTTAGGAATATTCATTATAAAGAGAAGTAATCCGCTGATTATATTCATAAAGAATAATAAACTAATATTTTAAAATTAATTCTTTTTCTATACTGACAAAACTAGAGAACCAAGTTACAATTATGTAATAATCACTGTCGCCAAGTTTTTTTTCATGTTGGCACTGTGTAGTCATGGGTTAACTCAGTCAGTTTGGATTGCCCAGGCCCTGCATATTCTAAAGGTCTTCAAGGATGGGCCTTTGAATGGCTCCCAAGAGATAACTTTTGAAACCTTGGAATATTCTACCTGATGAGAGCATCTTTGCATACAGGGTTCCCATCCCTAACAGTTTAAGCTAATGATGTGATTTATGGCAAATGCCTGTTTTTGTACACCTGGGGTTTCTTTGAACACTTTGGGCCAGGCTGAATCTGTTTGAATTTTAGAATGGAGCAGTTGGAGACTAAGTAACCTAGGACAGTTATGTGGGCTCTCCATGTCTAAGTACTGCCCTTTGTAGGAACCCTGGACACTACGATTTGATTAAGCTTTTCTGATTGGCAAGCCTTCATGCCAGTCATCAGTCAGCACTGCTGGGAAAACCAAGTGCAGTCTGTGTGACATCACCGGGAGCAGACAAGAGGAGGCTATCCTGGTTTCCTCTGGACACTGCCCCCGGACACCTTTTTCCTTTGCCAATTTTAATCCCAACCTGTAGCTACAATAAACCATAACCATAAGTATAATTGTGATTCTGCATTTTTTGAGTCCTTCTGGTACATCACCAAACCTGATGGCAATTGTGGGCACCTCTGACCCGAGTACTGTATTCAAAAAATGTCCTCAAGTGTTTTCCTTTTTCTTTTTTTTTCTTTTAATTAAGATTATAAGCTTGTTATTCTTCCACACGCAAAATTGAAACCTAATCCACTTCAAAAATATAAAATAAATAATAGAAAAAAATAAATGAATTCATATAAACTAACTCCCAAACTGAATAAAAAAACAAAGAATGTTGAGAATTGCCCAAATTGGAAGGTCTCTGTGATCACCCCTATTATCCTGCCTCTTTGACAGTGACAAACACCTTTCTGTGTTTTTTTATCCCCTAGGTTTTAGTTTAAAAATCAATTCACCCACATTCTTTAAATATAGTTTCAATAACTCTACTCTATTTTTGAATATTATAAATGTGTTGGCATCCAGTTTGTCCTCTAGACTGCTCGTGTTTTTCTTCAATAATATGTTTCTAACATTCTTACGTATTCCTGTGCTCTTTATTTGCTTACTTATTTTTTTAGTTTATTTATTTATTTATTTTGAGACAGAGAGCATGAGAGAGAGAGAGTTGGAGAAAGGCAGACAGAGAAGAGAAAGAATCCCAAGCAAGGCCCACAAAATCAGCACAGAGCAAAACACAGGGATTAATCCCAGGAACCAAGAGATTTTGACCTGTGTCGAAATCAAGAGTCAGTGGCTTTACTGACCGAACCACCCAGCCACCCAACAGCACTCTTTTTTTTTTTTTTTTTTTAATTTTTTTTTAATGTTTTATTTTTATTTCTAGGAGGGAGAGAGAGAGAGACAGACAGCGTGAGCAGGGGAGGGTCAGAGAGAGAGGGAGTCACAGACTGAAACAGGCTCCAGGCTCTGAGCTGGCAGTCAGCACAGAGCCCGACGCGGGGCCCAAACCCACGAACCGCGAGATCATGACCTAAGCAAAAGTCGGACGCTTAACCGACTAAGCCACCCAGGCGCCCCCCAACAGCACTCTTTAATTTTACAGTTTTGTAGTATTATTTTTCCTTAATCTGTCAAATTAAATTGCCAGTTACCTGCTATCATGACTAATGTTGTTATGAATGCTGCTTTACATGTCACTTGGTGCATAGTTGTGACTTTTATCTAGGTACATCCCTAGATGTGCCATTAATTGGGTACAGAGTATCTATATGTTCAACTTTAAAATATAATGAAATGTTTTCTAAATTTCTTGTTCATATACTCCCCAAAACAGCACAAAATACCTCAGGTTCCATACGCTTCCTAACACTTTTTATAGTCAGACATTTAACATTGCTTTTGCCAACATGGCTGGGTAGTCAGATATTTAAGTCTTTAACATATCTGGAATTGTTATTATTATTAATTATTATCATTATTATGCCTATTGTATTAAGTAGGGATCTTTTCTCTTTTGAATGCAGATAGTATATTTTCTTCACTGCTTTTTAAAAATATATGTTTTCCATTCATTTTTAGTGATATCCTGTAACAAATTACATTTTTATTTAAGTGCAGATCTGTTTCTTCTAATCATCAAATGTGGATCTGACTCTTTTCTAATCATCAGCCTATATTAAACTTTCTTCGTTGGTAAGTTTTTCTTCATTTAATGGCATTGCTCTCTTGTTAGATCCTTCTTCAGGAATGGCTTAGCCTTTTTCTTTTGGGTTACTTGACAAATATTTAAATTAGCTTGTTACTTTCAGAACATTTTTAAAATTTTGTTTGGAATTGTGCTATATTTAAAGATCAGCTTTGTAAGGTGCATATCTTTAAAGTATGAAGGCATCTTTGTAAACATAATGTCACTATTCATATTTATTTAAAATATTTTAAGGATGTTTTATAATTTTCTTTACAAATGTTTTGAGTATCCATTGTTGGGTTATTTTTTAAGAATATTTATATTATAAATGTTAGCCTTCAAAAAATTACATCTAAATATTTTCTGAAGGGTGAGAAAATAGAACTAAGTTTTGGATCAAATATGCATCCTAAATTCAACAACTCAGACAAACATTTTTATTTATTTTCATAATTTTCTGTTTTACTCTTTCCATGAATCTACTCCCTATATATTAAAAAAAAATTTTTTTTTTGCTAGCTGCACCTTCTATTGAATTGTTACCTAGAATTGACATTAAACATCATTGTCTTTCATATAATTTTAAAGTGAATATCACTAATCTTGTTTATTAATTTTGATAGTAGTATGCCAATTTAATCTTAGATCTTAATTGAAACTATATTTGAGCCTGTAAATGTGACTTATCTGGCTTGTCCTGTACCATTGTTACCATAAAGGAAGATACAAAAAAAGGAAGAAAAAACTTTTGCAACGACAAATCTTTTGAAACAAAAATTCAAACAACTGAATCATAATCTTTTGACCATTAAATTGAAAAGGAAGACATGCCTTCAAAGGTGATTGTTTACTATTTTCAAAAACATCATCATGTCATCTTTATAAGCCACAAATTTGCAGTGTTGATGCTACTACGTTTTGAGAAAGATCAACCATTCAAACTTAATGCCCAACGGATCTTATTAACAATAATTTTTGGTGCATTTATTAGCTTAAATTCAAGGAGTATACAGTTCAATTATTACTGAAGGGATAAGTACCATGGTGATGAATATCTTGAGAGAAAAAATAATCAGTATAGTTTAAGAAAATGAAGACTCCTTATTAACTGTTTTTACTTTAATATAATAAATCCCTTTGAAAATTATGAATTACTACCCTTTGCATTGGGAAAAATATAAGGCTCAACATCAGAATACTTCCTAATTATCTTATTTCTTATTGAATCTCAAGAGAAATTAATAGACATCACAGTTACTTAATTAATCAACATATTTTTCATTCTTCTAGTTATAAAAAAATCCACTCATGCATTTCAGGAGCAGAAATTACTAAATTAATAACCAATTTTCCTACAATAATAATGCATAACTTATTACATGTATTTGCCTTATTAATGTGAATAAAACTATTATAATAAAATACTAGCACTTTGATCCTTAAATAAATTGCATAGATAAAAATGTTTACGATCTAGGAAGTGATGAATTATGGTTCTACTTATTTATAAAATTACTTAAAGATTTATAATGTTACAGTTTAAAATATAATCAAGTCTATTCATACTTTTATTTATTTATCTACAAATACTTGTTGAATGTCTACTATATGACAGGCACTGTTCTATTAACCTGGTCAGTATTATAAAGCTTTGTGCTCCAAAATATTTGTTAGAAAACTAAAAAAGAAAAAAATATATAAACAAGTAACTGAAAATAATAAATGTTGTTATTAATATATCCTGAGAATATAATCGGATGGGTTTTTATAAATAAGGGATTTATTCTACCTTTGATGTTGAAGTGTTAAAATATTTATATATCACAATAATATTATGTAATAATATCAAGATATGTAGAAATCTGAATCAACAAAAATGAGTATCCTCTTTATCATGTAACTCAATGATGAACAAAAATATTTAGTTTAATTAAAATTATCCTTTCAAACTCCATTTTTATATCAAAACTTTTTTTGTTTGGTAATAACTGAGTACATGACATGTGAAAACACAGGACTTACCCTACATCTCATAAACTATAATGGCCCTTTGATGAGTTCAATTTACACTGAGTCAAGAGATTGCAGTTATTGAAACATTAGAGTTTATTTCTTATGTACCTTCTGTGAAAATCTGTAAGGTAATCAGAAGGAATCAAATATAACTGAACGCATCCATACATTGAAAGAAGTTTACACAGATGTGTAAAATTCTTCAGAGACATTATTAAGTTAAAAAATAAAATAAATCCATTGGATTTAGCAAAAAGCAAGTCACTGATGACATTGAGAAGAAAGCCACAGTAGCAAAGATACAATACGGAATGTAGGGGGTCTCAAACTCTATGACCTCTGTACCCAAAGATATATTACCCCATCCTTCCCTCTGTGGAAAGTAATTCTTACAAACTCAGTATTTTAGCCCTTATTTATATTTATGTAACAGAAATGAGTACATTATAAAAAAAAAAAGAAATGAGTACATTATAAATGAAATAACCAAGAACATCATCAAGATTCTAAGCCTGCCTGAGCAGCTGTATTGGTTTTTGTTTTTCCTGTATTATTACAAGAGGAGTCATCTGTGGCAGGACAGAAAAGTTTGCACCTATGAACATTAAACCCTGTTAAGAAAATGATGTCATGAGTTGTTCTCTTTAGGTCTGTCCAGGTCATAGAAGTCACGGCTACTTTGATTAGTTACTATGCAGAAGCAGGTGAATGCAAACACCACTCCATTTATGTCTGATTAAAGATCAGGATTTTGGTGAAGTTTATAACACGGCTTTCTTCAAAAAGAAGACCAAACCTATCCCCATCATCTCATCATTATTCTATAGGGACATGGAAAGCCTGCTAGATATGTAGTGAGCTTGAATTCAGGAATACAGCCCTACTCTGTGGCTTCCCCTTTTCAGAGAGACAGAGAGACAGAGAGACAGAGTGTGTGTGTGTGTGTGTGTGTGTGTGTGTGTGTGTTTACCCCTGGTTGACAAATATCAATTCAGGTGCCAAAGCCCAGATTTGAGTCAACTGTTCAGAGGCATGCTCAGAAATACCAGATTCCCAGAACTTGATGACCTTGGAATCCAGGGAAGGATTCAACCCACTGGTTGATCAATTGGACATTAATTCACAGAAAACAAAATACAAGAAGAAAAGAAAAGGGGAAAGCAATAAAAGAAGGAGAGGAAATGAGATAGAAAGAAGAAAGGAGAGAAGGAGAAAAGAATATGATGTCAAAACATATACCCAAATCAAGGGAAAAGCTATAGACCTGAAGAAAATTTAATTTAAAAATTCTGGAATAAAACACAGGAGGAAATAATTTCACCTTAGGTTAGGAACATTTCTCTTAAATATTGCACAAAAAGCACAAACACATAAGTAAAAATTAATAAGCTGTGCTTAAAAGTGTAATTTGTTTTTAAAAAGACACTATAACATAATATTTTAATAAAAATATATATTATCTAATATATGTTTATAAAATTATGAAGAGTCTAGCTACAAACTAGAAAAGAAATATTGGCAAAGTGCATATCTGTTTAAAGACTTGTATCCAGAATATATAAGAATTTCTTTGGGGTGGCTCAGTTGGTTAAGTGGCTAACTTCGGCTCATGATCTTGCAGTTTGTGAGTTCAAGCTCTGCATCAGGCTCTTTACTGACAGCTCAGAGCCTGGAGCTTGTTTCCAATTCTGTGTCTCCTTCACTCTCTGCACCTCCCCTGCTCACACTCTGTCTCTTTGTCTCTCAAATCTCTCAAAAATAAATAAACGTTAAAAAATTAAGAAAAAGATTAAAAAAGAATTTCTTATAACTCAATAACAATAAAACAAGCAACCAAATAACAGAATAAGCAAAAGATTTTCACAGATATTTCACCAAATGAAAAATAAGGTAGAAATATGACCATGAAAATGTTCAAAATGATTAGTCATTAAGGAAACTTAAAATCAAAATGAGAAACTCATTCATAACTATTAAAATAGCTAAAACTGTAAAAAAGAAAAGAAAAAGAAAATAGAAAGAACATGTCAGGTGCTGGAGAGTATTTAAAGCAACACAAAGTCTCAGACGTTGTTGGTGGCAATAAAAAGCAACACAATAATTTTGTTAAAGTTTGTCAGTCTTCTGAACAGCTTACACTTACTATAGATGCTATCAATTTTATTATTTACTCAGGATAAAAATATAGGTCTACAGGAAAAGGAGCTTTATATCTAATTGTCCTAATTGGAAACAGACTCAATGGCCCTCAACTGATAGTGCATGCATAGAAGGGACTAGGTTAATGATATAAAGGGGTAAATGGATAAAAGTAACAACATTGTTGAATCTCAAAAGTTACAATGAAGGATAGAAGCCATACTTAAAAGGCTACATGATATGGTTGTTTGCAAAGAGGCAAAGAGAGACCTAAGAAAGAGGCAGACAACTCGATTGGTGGCAGGTTTAATAAGCAAGGCAAGATGTTTGCCGCACCTGCTCACCAGAATCTTTAAAGTTTATATAGAGACGTTACCTGGATTTAGTCATGTTTTCAGTCCAGAATTATCTCAACAGCACCTTACTTTCTCAAGGCTACATCTGTGACATGGCTGCTAACATTGGAATAATGGCAGACATTTATTTCAAGGATGAGAGGAGTAAGGAGCCTCTGATTGCCTAGGTTCAGGTCACAACTTAACTGAAGGTCACATCAGCTCAATGACCTACTCCAGCATGATTCTATTTAGATCACATCTGGCAGAGGGCAAAAGCATGACATAAATCACATCAATAGTTTCTTGTTGGTTGTCAGAGGCTGGGGAAGGGGATGGAATTGTCTATGAAGGGAAATAATGGAATTTATTAGGTTGGCAGCAATAATCTGTCTTGATTGTGCTGCTGGTTGCAAGACTTTCTTTGTCAAAACTCATGAAACTGTGTACCTAAACATGCTGATAATTTACTGTAGGAAAACTTCATTACAGTAAGTCTGACTTTGAAAAGCTGACAGCTTCCAAGAACCCTTCGGTGGCTCAGCCAGTTAAGTGTCCAACTTCACCACAGGTCACAATTTCATGGTTTGTGGGTTCGAGCCACTCTTTCTCTCTCTCAAATAAATAAATAGATAGATAGATAAATATATATGTATATATATATTTGTATACAAATATATATGTATATATATAGAGAGAGTATATATATATATATGTACATATATGTATATATATATATAGAGAGAGAGAAAATATTTAAAAAAATTAAGAGGCTTCTGGTTCATTGTTTTACTATTTTTAATCATGTTTTAAATAGAATTTTTTTAAATTTATTGTTCTCTCTGTTTGTTCTTCAGTCAATCTCAAAATCTTTAGTTGTAATCTCTTGTTCGATAAATTTAATATTGTTTTTTTTTTTTATCTTTAAGTTTGGTTGAGTACTGATCTCTTCTTTATTCATAACATTCTCTCTTTCCCTTGATCCGTGTTAACCCACATACATTTTAAATAAATATTATGGGGTCACTGGGATGGCTCAGTTGGCTAAGCATCTGACTTTGGCTCAGGTCATGATCTCACAGTTCATGGGTTCAAGCCCAATATCAGGCTTTCTGCTGTCAGCACAGAGCCTGCTTCATATCCTCTGTTTCCTTCTCTCTCTTCCCCTCCTCTGTTCTCTCTCTCTCAATAATAAATAAACATTAGATAAATAAATAATTAATTAAATTAATATTATATACTTGTTAGAGATCAATTAGGATGTGGTTTTTTAATGGCATAAGGCTGATATCTTTACAAGTCATGTATTCAAGCAATATATTGTATGATGTTAGAGACCTTTTTTAAAAAGCACTCTCCTTGCTCTGATGTTTGGAAGACTGCATTTACAGGAAGATACATGCAACATATGTGTGCAACATATATATGTGTATATATGTACATATATGTATATATATATATATTTATAATGTTCTAAGTGAAAAAGGGACAAGTTAAGAAAGTAGGGTAACTGCGTATTCTTTCTGTTGAAAATTGTGATCAAGTTGATCCTCCCACTTTCTAACAGTTTGTCCACTGAAAAATCATTTAAAAGCTTGAAACTTCAGCAGCAAAATGTGTAAAATAATAATGTGAACCTCAAAGACTGGTGTGGAGGATGACTTGGGAATCTAAGTGGACAAATGTAATATATTATAAGTTCTCTATGCAAATAAACTCTGTGTATATGGGTGTCCAGTGGATTTGTCATCTTGTTTTATTTATATTTAGACCTGGAAAACCTGTTTTTTTCAACCCTTCTAGAATCAGAATCACAGACAACAATTGCAGAAAATCAACAAAATTCTAAAATCATAAAAAGGAAGTTTTCTCATTTATTGTCTTATTTGCTCAGGGTATAGTATTTCTTTAAACAATGTGCAGTGGATTTAGTTTCTCATTATCACGAAATTCACTCAAGACAAGAGTTGGGTTGAAGGATAAAATTTGTCCAAAGGGAAAAAGTGTGTACATGCACATGTGCACACACACACAAAATACACATGTACACACAAAGAGAAAAGAAAAGAATAATAATTATCTCAATTAGTAAAAAGGGAAAGGAAGAATAATAAATTGGTAGTGGACCATGTACCCATTTGGAATGAGCTACCAATACATAGAGAGAGGAAACATAAATGCTCAAATAAAATTAAAATTAATTTTTTTGCCAAACGGCAATTTTGCAATTTAGTTAAATTCCAATGTAGTCACCATACAGTGTAAAATATAGTGATTCATCAGTTATTTTGGCAAGACTTTAAAGTAACATAGAGATGAATAGGTACTTAGTGATGAAGGGCCCCACATCATGTTTGATTCCATATGTCTGCATGTGATCATACTGCGTTTTCCTTTGAGATCGGAGTTTCTGCCTTTAGAGAATTGACTAGCAATTAAAACTCATAATCTGGTTCCAATGTTTACCCAATTCTCTTTATGAAAAACAATATAAAAGCATGGAAACGAGTATCTTAAGAAGGTGTTTTAAATTTTAATAAATAAATAATTAATTCAAATTTGGATTGCATTGTATTTTAAAAATAAAATTTTTCTACTTTCGAGTTTTAACCTTCAACTGAGAACTCCTGATGAAAAAAAAATACTACACTACACAGGTAAGACATGAGGAAGGAATTTATCAGGATTTGGCACTATTATACACTGAGATGGGCAAATATCATGTCTGCTACTTTAGGACGCTGAGAGTGTACTTCATAACAAGAACAATTGTCTGATTTCACTCTTATGTTTCCTTTTAATTTTTTTAAATGTTTATTATTTTGAGAGAGAGAGAAAGAGCAGGGGAGCAGCAGAGAGAGCTGAAGACACAGAATCCGAAGCAGTCTCCAGGTTCTGAGCTGTCAGCACAGCCCTACGCAGAGCTCGAACCCACAAATCATGAAATAATGACCTAAGCAGAAGTCCGACGCTTAACCAACTGAGCCACTGAGATGCCCCTTGATTCACTTTAAAACACTACAAAATCCTTCATAAAATTTTATGAGAGGTGACAACATATTGGTGGTTTGAAATGGTCACTTTATTTGCTCCTTGAGGTAGACATGAATGATTTCTGGGCGTGAATGCATGAATTTTGATATTGAGGAATACTCAGAGTGCTCCTGAGTGGAAAAAAAAATACATTGGAATTAAATTCACAAAAATGTTCATAAAATTAGAAAGTTTTCAACAAGGATATATTTAGCAGTTGAATTTGGATATTAGCTGGAATGAAAGAATAGACCAACACAGACTACTTTTGCAGAAACTGAATGGGAGTATGTGGTCCTGAACTACTGAGTTCATAGAGACAATTGCTCATAGAGCTTATCTATCTGTCCCCCAATTTTCCACTTCCAGGATCACTCTATTTACTGTGTTGTACTTATCCTAGGTTGTTTTTTCCTTTCTAATGCATGAATAATCTCATTAGCACAGCTATTTCCTACGAATTTAAGTTAGGAAAATATTGACCCCTAATGAAAGCTTAAGCAAACTGTATATGTAACACATGAGCAAAAAAAACAATACTTCATTTACTGAGTTCATCCTGTTGGGATTAGCAGACACCATGGAGCTACAGGCCATTCTCTTCTTGCTTTTCTTTGTGATTTACACACTGACAGTTTTGGGGAATGTTGGGATGATCCTCTTAATCAGCATTGATCCCCGACTTCACACGCCCATGTATTTCTTCCTGGCTAACCTGTCCTTTGTGGATGTTTGTTGTTCCTCCACCATCACCCCAAAGATGCTGGTAGACTTATTGTCAGAGAAGAAAACCATCTCCTTTGCTGGCTGCTTCCTGCAGTTGTACTTCTTTATCGCCTTGGCCACGACCGAATGCATCCTCTTTGGCTTAATGGCCTATGACCGTTATGTGGCCATATGCAACCCCCTCCTTTATTCCTTGGTCATGTCCAGGACAGTGTGCCTCAAAATGGCAGCAGGGGCTTTTACAGCAGGATTCTTGAACTCCGTGCTTAACACGAGTTATGTAGGCAGCCTGCCATTCTGCAGTTCCAATGTCATTCATCACTTCTTCTGTGACAGCCCTCCACTTTTCAGGCTCTCATGCTCTGACACACACCTTAATGAGAGTATCATTTCCACGTTTGCTGGTGTAAATACAGTCGGGTCTCTGCTGATCATCCTTACCTCCTACTCGTACATTCTCTTCTGTATCTTCCATATGCATTCAGAGGAAGGGAGGCGCAAAGCAGTCTCCACATGTGCCTCTCACCTGACAGCTATAACTCTGTTCTACGCCACCGGCATCTATACCTACCTGAGACCTAGTTCCAGCTACTCTCTGGGTCAGGACAAAGTGGCTTCTGTGTTCTACACTGTAGTGATCCCCATGTTGAATCCTGTGATCTACAGCCTCAGGAATGAGGAAGTAAAGAAGGCTTTATGGAATGTAACCACCAGGATAAAGATCTCTCCATTTCTATGGCTGTTTGGTTGAGTTTCTGAACACAGTATTTAATTGAATTTTACAGGCTGTTTCAGGCCTACAGCTTTTCTGTAGAATATTTATGGAGTAATGAGTCTACAGTATTCAGATGTATGTAACCAATGAGGCACAAGTGAAATTACCAAACTTATATAAGGCCATAGAACCTACATGGAACTATTTTACTCTTATCTTCTTTTCACTCAAAAATTTCCAAATCTTCTCTCTCATTTTCCCTCCTTGCCTGACACATAAACTGAAGAATACATACACACATTCAGTTGCTATATAGTTTAATCAGGGGATAGTTGCAAAAGGGACAGATCAATGTTCAATGTATAAATCTGAAATATATTTTTTACGATAAGCTCATGAATTTCAGCTCAAAGATGTGTCTATCATTTACCAATAGAATTAATTTAATTTGCATTATATCTTACATGAAAGCATTATTAATATGGAGGTAAACAGGGAATTGGCAACTTAGAAACTGATGGGTGCCAAGGCTTACATGGTAGACGGCCACATGGATAACCTTCAGACAGAGATAAGCCGTGGCCTTTACCCTTTCCACTAAAGTTGTACATGTTAGAAGTAGGGACGTAGACATAACATACATTGTGTCCCATCACAAACAGGTCACCCTGCTTGTATTCCAATGTGTCCTATGATCCGTGTAAGTGACCTTGCCCAGACAGGTGTACGTGGAGTCATCAGAGTTGTCTATGCACCTGTACACCGAACTCTCCATCTCCAGGTCTGCTGTGGTTTCCTGGCCCTGGGTGCCCTGCAGACAATGCCCAAGTTGTCCTCAGAGATAATTTGCTTGTTGACTGAGTGGCTCACTCTCATTTTTCTCACCAGCTGGCTGCTCATTAACTGGATTTTTTCTTTCCTCTGTCCCGATATTTAGTAGATCCATAGGTCAGACTGAGATGTTTCACAAGTAAATACTAACATTATATTCCTTTTGCAATATGCTTCAGTTTCCTCTGAAACTTAGAAACAATAGGAGATAAAATCCAGTATTTCTGAGATTTGGGTTGTAGACGTATCCTATTTGAGGCTATATGCTCTATTGTCTAATTCACCTCTCCTGCATTTCCTGCGTCTCCTCCACAGAGTCTACAAGTACTTCCAGCACTGGGAGCTATGATCACTTAGTTATCCTGCCTGCTTTTTAATTCATGGAATATCTTTTCTAATGTAAATTTTGATTATTTCTTTAATCCAAGTTACTTGTAAAACTATTCTTTTTGCTTATTGTTTAATCATTCATGTGAAAAAGTGTTTCAAATATTGCATATTTTATTGAACTCAAAATAAATTTGAACTGTAAAAGCATTGAGTCTTCTCATTATTATATTTTGATTTATCATTCCCTCTTTTCTTAGATCCTTGACAATATTTACTAAACCCTTCCCATGAAGGTCTTACTCTTTTTCCTCTTTGCTATGCACTTTTCATTGTTTCAACTTGCTAATCCCCTCAGTTTTTGTTTCAGTTGAACGATTAATTCAAATTTATTTCTCCAAATATAAAGTTGTTATTCAATACATTTGACATATTCAATGGTTTTTGAGGAATTTATATACTAATATTAATGAATGATGTTTGAGTGGTATGTTTTGGGGGCATCGTTTTGGTCAATATTTTCTTCTGTTTATAGGTGAAGCCAAATAGAGGCTACCTTACAAAACCTGTGAGCATCACAGTGCTGAAAAAATAAGCAAACAAGTTGGAAGGATAGAAACATCAGTATTTAAGAATCACATACATCAAACTAACATATCACAAAAAAAAAAGGGCTGATGTTATTAATAGATGGAGTCCTGCATAAGGCAGAAAAGGTGTGTATACACAGTTTGATTTCAACATACAAAAATAATTTTGATTTGGTTTTTAATGTAAACTAACATGCACAACCTAATTTTGAATGTTATATTAAAAATGAGAAGGGGTGCCTGGGCGGCTTAGTCAGTTGAGTGTCCAGCTTTGGTTCAGGTCATCATCTCATGCTTCGTGAGTCTGAGCCCTGTGTTGGGCTCACTGCTGTCAGCGCAGAGCCTGCTTAGGGTCCTTTGTCCTCCTCCTCTCTCTGCCCTTCTCCCTTTTGCACTCTCTCTCTTTTAAAACTAAATAAAAAACATTAAAAATTAAAAAATAAAAATGAGAAGTGCACAGTGGTACAAAATACATATTTACTAGAATAAACACATGTATATACACAAAAACACACATGCACACATGTATGTATGTATATATGTAATGTATATGTATGTGTATACATATATATATGTGTGTGTATATATATATATATATATATATATTTGTGATCTTCTACATAACTAGCAGAAAATGAGGTGGGATAGGAAAGGTGGGTAGCCGGATATTATTTCCTTCTGATGACGATTGTTCTCAAGTTGATTCTCTCATTTCTAACAGTGTGTCTATTAAAAAGTTACTTATTAGCCTGAAATTTCAGCTGCAAAATGTGTAAAATAATAACCAGAATGTCAAAGCCTAGCATGGAGGATTAGTGGAGATACTACATTGAAAGTGTAGTATGTTATGAGTTCTGTATGCAGATAGGCTCTCCCTGCATATGGACACCCAATGTGGTTTGCTTCAGCTTGTTTTCCTTATATGTATTTATTTATTATTTATATTTTTAATATCTGAGTCCTAGACAATAATTGCAAAAACCATTACAATTCTGATATCATAAAAAATAGCTTAATTTTCTTATCCATTGTATCATTTCCCCAGGGTTTAGTTCTCGTTTAAACATTTTGCAGTGGTTAGTTAGTTTTTCCTTCTCATTAATTTTGCACAAGACAGAATTGAATGGAAGGTTACACTTGCCTAGACAAAGGAGGGGAGTGCACACACACATACACAAACACATGCAAACATGACACAAAACACAATTTCACACAATAGGGGAAAGAAAGAATAACGATTGGCTCGATTATTGAAATGGTAAGGGAAAATGAACAATTTAGTAGTGAATTATGTACCCATTTGGAATAGGCTAAAAATATAAGGAAGAGGCAATGCAAATAGCCAATTAAAAATGTATGATTGTTATTATTATTACTTCTTTACTTTGGCAAAGACTTTTTTAAAGCCTCTGGAGATCAACAAGTGTTCCTGGATGTAAACCCCATACATTGTTCAATTCCCTTTATCGGCAAGTGATCATATTGAGTGTTCTTTTGAGACTGCACTGCCTCCCTCTGGAGGATTGGCTCACAATTAACCTATAATCTAGCTCCCATGGTTACCCGCTCCTCCTTAGGAACACAAAATAAAAGTGTGGCAATATGTATTTACTCAGAAGGCATCTCAATTTTTACAAATGGGTAAATTGAATTAGTACTGCGTTTTATGTCATTTTCAAATGAAAAATGTTTCCTTTTTCTGCAAGCTCCATTTGATCTGAAATCCCCTAATAAAACAGAAACAATGAGACCAGACAGGTAAGAAGCTCGGAAGCAAGCGATCAGAACTTCATGCTGTCACTCACTGGTGTGGACAGGTGACAGATCTGCTGCTACAGGACTCTAATTCGACAGTGTACTTTCTAATGAGAACAATATCGTGTTTCACTTTTAAAACACTACAAGATCATTTCTAAGGATATGATAGTCTCTAAAAATAGATTAGTAAAAATGGTAATGATTGTTGCTGCTTGAGTTACAGAAGACTGATTTCTGGGGAGGAAATCATGACTGGGAGTGGAAAAAACAATCTTTTTTGTTTATTTATTTATTTTTGAGAGAGAGAAGAAGAGTAAGGGTGGGGTAGAGAGAGGGAGAGAGAGAATCCCAAGCAAACTCTATACTGTCAACAAAGAGCCCAATGCAAGGCTCAAATTCAAAAACCAGAAATAATGACCTGAACTGAAAACAAGAGTTGTAAAGTTAATTGACGATCTACCAGGCTCCACAGAATGGTCTTGAGAAATTCAGAGTGGTTTTCAGGAAAAATGAATAGGTTAGACTTACATACCTGTTCAGAGAATAAGAGAGATGTCAGCAGAAACACTCATCCTTTGAATTTGGACACAGACTGTAAAGAGACACTAGTACATCATATATTGCTTTTGCGTAAACTGAGTGGAATGTATATGATCTTACACCAGTGAGTTGAAAGGCTCACAATGCAAATTCAGTACAGAAAATTATTGATTAAGTTCAAAGGCCTCTCTATTTGTCCCTCCATTTCCTCTTGCTAGATCACTCTATTTACTGTGTTGTACTATCATAGGTTGATTGTTCTTCCCTTTTGCGAAAATCCTCATTCAGGTTTCTATTTCTCATAAACTTAGGAGAAGACAATATTGACCCCTAAAGCAAGTTTAAGCAAACTGTATTTGCACACATGAGCAACAAAAACGATACTTCGCTGACTGAGTTCATCCTGTTGGGATTAGCAGACACCATGGAGCTACAGGCCATTCTCTTCTTGCTTTTCTTTGTGATTTACACACTGACAGTTTTGGGGAATGTTGGGATGATCCTCTTAATCAGCATTGATCCCCGACTTCACACGCCCATGTATTTCTTCCTGGCTAACCTGTCCTTTGTGGATGTTTGTTATTCCTCCACCATCACCCCAAAGATGCTGGTAGACTTATTGTCAGAGAAGAAAACCATCTCCTTTGCTGGCTGCTTCCTGCAGTTGTACTTCTTTATCGCCTTGGCCACGACCGAATGCATCCTCTTTGGCTTAATGGCCTATGACCGTTATGTGGCCATATGCAACCCCCTCCTTTACTCCTTGGTCATGTCCAGGACAGTGTGCCTCAAAATGGCAGCAGGGGCTTTTACAGCAGGATTCTTGAACTCCGTGCTTAACACGAGTTATGTAGGCAGCCTGCCATTCTGCAGTTCCAATGTCATTCATCACTTCTTCTGTGACAGCCCTCCACTTTTCAGGCTCTCATGCTCTGACACACACCTTAATGAGAGTATCATTTCCACGTTTGCTGGTGTGAATATGGTCGGGTCTCTGCTGATCATCCTCACCTCCTACTCGTACATTCTCTTCTGTATCTTCCATATGCATTCAGGGGAGGGGAGGCGCAAAGCAGTCTCCACGTGTGCCTCTCACCTGACAGCTATGACTCTGTTCTACACCACTGCCATCTATACCTACCTGAGACCTAGTTCCAGCTACTCTCTGGGTCAGGACAAAGTGGCTTCCATGTTCTACACAGTAGCGATCCCCATGTTGAATCCTGTGATCTACAGCCTCAGGAATGAGGAAGTAAAGAAGGCTTTATGGAATGTAACCACCAGGACAAAGATTCCTCCATTTATGTCAATGTTTGGTTGATTTCCCTCAACAAAATTGAGTATTTACTTGATTTTCAGAGGCTGTTTTAAGCCTAAAGCTTTTCTTTAGAATATGTTTTGAGAAATTAGAGTCTACAATATTCAAATATATGTAACCATTGAGGCTTAATGTAAATAACCAAACTTACATAAGGACATAGAACTTTCCTGTAATTATTTTATATTTAACTTTCTTTCACTTTAAATATTTCCAGCCCTTTTCTCCGTTTCTCTCTCCCCTTTTGACACAACAAAATAACACATACACACATTCAGCTGCTAAGTATTTTAATCTGTGCATAGTTGCAAGGGAGGAGATCAATGTTCAATACTTTAATCTGATGTATTTCTTTTACAATAAGCTCATGGATTTCAGCTCTAATACTTGTCTATCACCTGCCCATAAAATTAATGTAATGGATATTTGAAGCTAATCATTATTATTATGAAGGAAAACAGAGAATTGGCTAATTATAAACAATGGTGCCAAGGCTTGCATGGGAGATGACCACATTGATAACCTTCAGAAAGACATTAGCCATGGACTTTATCCTTGCCACTAAAGTTGTACATGACTAAAGTAGAGATGTCCATGCTAACTGGGACATAGACATAACATGCATTATGTCCTGTCACAAACAGGTCATCTTGCTTGCATTCCAATGTTTCCTATGACCCACATAAGTGGCCTTGTCCAGACAGGTGTATGTGGAGTCATTGTTACTGTCTATGCACCTGTGCATTGAACTCTCCAGGTCTGCAGTAGTTTCCTGGCCCTGGGTGCCCTGCAGACAATCACCAGGTTGTTCTCAGAGATAATTTGCTTGTTGACTGAGTGGCTCGCTCACATTTTTCTGTACCAACTGGCTCCTCGTTGACTGGATTCTTTCTTTTCTCAGTCCTGGGTGTTTAGTAGATCTAGAAATTAGACTGCGATGTTTCACAAGTAAATGCTAATAGTATATTCCTTTCATTAAATGCTTTAATTTATATTAGAACTTAGAAATCAAAACAGTGGGAGAGAAAATCCAGGTATTCCGAGATTTGGTGTTTATCCCATCATATATGCATGTGAGGCCATGTGCTCTGCTCTCTAAATCACATCTCACACAGTTCCTGAATGTCCTTCACAGAATCTACAAGTACTTTCAACTTTGGGAACTATGATCACTTAATTTTCTTATCTGCTTTTTACTTCATTGAATATCTGTTTATTATGTAATTTTGTATTGTTAATTAATCCAAGTTGCTTGTAAAATTATTTTTAAATTATTCGAATTTCTTGCTTATTATTTAATCATTTATGTAAAAAAATCCAAATATTACATATTTTATTTACCTTAAAATAAATTTAAACTTTAAAAGCATTGAGTCTTCTCATTATTATAGTTTGATTTATCATTCCCTTTGTTTTAGGTCCTTGACAATATTTATTTACTCCTTCATGAACGTAATAGGTTTTTTGCTTCTTTGCAGTACACTCTTCACTGTTTTCTATTTTTTAATTCTCTCAGTTTTTTGTTTCAGTTGAAATTTTTTCTTTTTAAAAAATTTTTTTAATGTTTTATTTATTTCTGAGAGAGAGAGAGAGGGAGAGAGAGAGAGAGAGCATGAGCCGGGGAGGGTCAGGGAGAGAGAGAGGCACAGAATCTGAAACAGGCTCCAGGCTGTGAGCTCGCTGTCAGCACAGAGCCTGTTGCCGGGCTCGAACCCACCAATCGTGAGATCATGACCTGGGCTGAAGTTGGACGCTTAACTGACTGAGCTACTCAGGCGCCCCTCAGTTGAAATGTTTTCAAATCCATTATCTAAAGATACGGATTGCACCCGATATTTTGCCTTCAATGTTTTTTTGAGTAATTAATTTACTAAAACTAATGAAGGGTATTCAAAGTGTATGTATTTGGGCTTTGTTTTGGCCAGTATTTTCATCAGTGATGAAGTCAATGAAGCCAAATAGAAGCTACCCTTCAAAACCTGTAAGCTTCATAAAGTTAGAAAAGTAAACAAGTTGGAGAGAACAAAACATCAATATTCAAGAATCACATATATCCAAATAATGCACAAAAGTAACTTTCATTGTTATAATAAACATGTGTGTGTTGTCTCTATCTATATCTATATATATGTATATAGATGTATATATATGTGTATGTATGTGTATATACACATGTATACGTATGTATATATATATGTATATAGATATAGATAGAGACAGCACACACACATATACTCATTTGTTATCTTCTAAGTGACTAGCATAAAATAGGATGGGATGTGGAAGTTAGGTAGCTTGCTATTATTTCCTTCCAGTAAAGATTGTGCTCAAGTTGATTCTTTCACTTGCCAACAGTGTGTCTATTAAAAAGTCATTTAGGAGCACCTGGGTGGCTCAGTCGGTTGAGCATCCAACTTCAGCTCAGGTCATGATCTCACGGTCCGTGGGTTCGAGCCCCGCATCGGGCTCTGTGCTGACCACTAGCTCAGAGCCTGGACCCTATCCTTGGATTCTGTAACTCCCCCTCTCTCTCTGACCCTCCCCTGTTCAGGCTGTCTCTATCTCTCTCTCAAAAATAAAAAAATAAAACATTTTTAAAAAGTCATTTAATAGCCTGAAATCTCAGCTGCAGAATGTATAAAGTAATAAGGAGAACCTCAAAGACGGTGCAGAGGATTAATTGAGATATTAACTGGAAGAGAGTAACATGTTATGAGTTCTGTATGCAAATAGACTGGCCATGCATAGGAACTCCCAATGTGTTTTTTTTCACCTGCATGCCTTGTATTTGTTAGTTGGTTAGTTAGTTATTTAGTTTATATCTTTATTTATTCATTCATTCATTGTTTTATTTTAGAGATAGATTAAGTGCAAGCAGGGTGAGGGATAGAGGAAGGGAGAGAAAGAATCTCAAGCAGGCTCCACACTCAGCCTGGAACCCATTACAGGGCCAATCCCATGACCCTGGGATTATAACCTGACCCAAAATCAAGAGCCAGACGCTCAAATCATTGAGCCACCCAGGCATCCCTTTCCTTGTATTTAGACCTGGAAAATTTGCCATTTCACCCCCTTTTAGTATCTGAATCATAGGCAGCAATTGCAAAAATCAACACAATTCTGAAATCAGAAAAAAACATTTCCTTATCCATTGTATTATTTACCCAGTGTTTAGTATTTATTTAAACATTGTGATGTGGAGTTGTTTTCCTTCTTATATATTCTACTCAAGACAGAGTTGAATGCAAAGGTACACATCCCTAAAGGAAGGGACACGTGTGTGTGCCTATGACACACACACACCTAGGCACATGCGTCCCTCATACCTCACAAATTCAATTTCACACAAAAGAAAAAGAAATAATTCTTTCAATTACTGAAATGGTGAGGGAAAAATAATACTTAATAATCTTTTGGTACTGCAATATGTACCCATTTGGAGTAAACTAAAAATATGAAGGGAGAGGCAATATAAGTAATCAATGAAAAAGTATGATTTTGTTTATGGCAGTACTTTTTTAAATAACATAGAGCTCAGAAATACTTTGTGATGCAGGCCCCACACATTGTTGATTCCATACATCTGCTAGTGACTATGATCTTTTGAGACTGCACTGTCTCCCTCTGGAGGATTGACTTACAAGACACCTATAATATAGCTCCCATGATTACCTGCTCCTATTTTTGAACACAAAATAAAAGGGCAGCAACATGTATGTACTCAGAAGGCATCTCAATTTTTACAAATGGTAAATTGAATTAGTACTGCATTTCAGGTCATTTTCAAATGAAAAATGTTTCCTTTTTCTGCAAGCTCCATTTGATCTGAAATCCCCTAATAAAACAAACAAGGAGACTACACAGGTAAGAAGCTGAGAAGCAAGTGATCAGGTCATTTCATGCTGTCCACTGGTGTGGACAGGTGACAGATCTGCTGCTACAGGACTCTAATTCGACAGTGTACTTTCTAATGAGAACAATATTGTATTTCACTTTTGAAACACTACAAGATCATTTCTAAGCATATAACAGTCTCTAAAAATATATTATTAGAAATGGTCATCATTGTTGCTATTTGACTGACACAAGAGTGATTTCTGGGAGGCAATGCACAAATTAAGAGTTAGGAACAATCTTGAGGAGAAATTCAGAGTGGTCTAGAGGAGAAAAAAAAAATGAGTTAAACTCACATACCTGTTCAGAAACTGAGAGAGATGTCAGGAAGAACACTTTTATCATTTGAATTTGGACATATATTGCTTTTGCAGAAACTGAGTGGGATGTATGTGGTCATGCACTAGTGAGTTGAGAGGCCCAGAACCCAGATTCACTACAGACAACTTTACAGATAAAGTTCAAAGGCTTCTCCAATTGTTCCCCATTTCCTCTTCCTAGATCATTCTATTTACTGTGTTGTACTATTCTAGGTTGTTTGTTCTTCCCTTTTGCGAAAATCCTCATTCAGGTTTCTATTTCTCATAAACTTAGGAGAAGACAATATTGACCCCTAAAGCAAGTTTAAGCAAACTGTATTTGCACACATGAGCAACAAAAACGATACTTCGCTGACTGAGTTCATCCTGTTGGGATTAGCAGACACCATGGAGCTACAGGCCATTCTCTTCTTGCTTTTCTTTGTGATTTACACACTGACAGTTTTGGGGAATGTTGGGATGATCCTCTTAATCAGCATTGATCCCCGACTTCACACGCCCATGTATTTCTTCCTGGCTAACCTGTCCTTTGTGGATGTTTGTTATTCCTCCACCATCACCCCAAAGATGCTGGTAGACTTATTGTCAGAGAAGAAAACCATCTCCTTTGCTGGCTGCTTCCTGCAGTTGTACTTCTTTATCGCCTTGGCCACGACCGAATGCATCCTCTTTGGCTTAATGGCCTATGACCGTTATGTGGCCATATGCAACCCCCTCCTTTACTCCTTGGTCATGTCCAGGACAGTGTGCCTCAAAATGGCAGCAGGGGCTTTTACAGCAGGATTCTTGAACTCCGTGCTTAACACGAGTTATGTAGGCAGCCTGCCATTCTGCAGTTCCAATGTCATTCATCACTTCTTCTGTGACAGCCCTCCACTTTTCAGGCTCTCATGCTCTGACACACACATGCATGAAAGCATCTTTTCCACATTTGCTGGTGTGAATATGGTCGGGTCTCTGCTGATCATCCTCACCTCCTACTCGTACATTCTCTTCTGTATCTTCCATATGCATTCAGGGGAGGGGAGGCGCAAAGCAGTCTCCACGTGTGCCTCTCACCTGACAGCTATAACTCTGTTCTACGCCACCGCCATCTATACTTATCTGAGACCTAGTTCCAGCTACTCTCTGGGTCAGGACAAAGTGGCTTCCGTGTTCTACACAGTAGCGATCCCCATGTTGAATCCTGTGATCTACAGCCTCAGGAATGAGGAAGTAAAAAAGGCTTTCTGGAATGTAACTACCAGGAGAAGGATTCCTCCATTTGTCTGATATGCTTTGTAAATTTTTTGAGCTAATTGTTCTGTAGGTTGATTGAAGTCTACAGTTTTCATTAAGAGATTTCTAAATAATGCTTACTCTTAGTACTCAAATACATATCCCCAAGCTGGTATAATGCAAACTGCCCATCTTCTATTGGACTCAGGACTTCTATCTAATTATTCTCTGTTTTTGCTGGGTCCTCAAAAATAGGTCTTGTTTCTAATAAAATCTTGGTTAGAGGTGAAAGGGATTCAGTATTTAAAATCAATAGTCACAATCTCACATGAAACTAACCATAGACAATATTTGTAATTGTTCTGTTGTTTCTTCTTATGTGTTTTTATTTCACCATTTGTGATTTTTAAGCTATTTTTATATATCACCTGTTTGAGATCCTTTCAACTTTATGTAGATTTTCATCTTAATTTATTGAATTATCTTCCAGAAGGATGTTTCAATCAAATTTCAAGGCTACAGTTTTAGTTGCAGTATAAACTCTCCACCTGTTTTTGTTCTGTATACATCTCCTTATACACATATATACTCACAAAAATATAAATGTGAGTCTGTGCAAAAGTGAGCTATCTAGAAAAACACCCTACCATTGGACTGCAGCAATTTTAGCTCCTATATTCCGTTATCTTGTCTTCCAAATTCCTAACCATTCTCTTCTTTTCTGTCTCTTGGACGGACACATACCAGAAAGCCGCCTACAGATGAGTTCAGGTGCTGCAGAGTTTAATCATGCCATAGTCCCAAAGGAGGTAGATCAATGTTCAGTGGTAGATTCTGACACACAGTCTTTACCATATGCTCATGACTTTCCTGCTTATAGGTATTTATAGGTATCTATCATCAGTAAAAATCCATTTAAATTCATGTTAAAGCTAAGCTTTGCTATATGGAGGCAAACACTTAGAGTTTTGGGGGAAAGATTCCCCATGGCCATTGATGTTGTAGCGCCTGATGGAAGCGATGTCCATGTCATCTGAGATACAACTATATACATTGTGTCCTGTAGCAAAGAAGTCATCCAGATTGTACATTGAATGTCCCCAATGGTCTCTGTAGTTCACCCTGCCCAGACAGCTGTTCATGAAGTGATTGGTGTTGTATATGTACCTGTGGGCTATATTCTCACTCCCCTGGCCTAGACCCCTTACACCAAAATGATCATTTGTTTTCTGAGAAAGTTTTCTCTTTCACTGAGTGGCTTGCCTACAGTCATCTGCACCAGCTACCTGCTCACTGGTTGACTCCTTTCTCTTTTCCTTGTCCCCAGTATTCAGCAGAATCATATATGAGACCAAGATATTTCACAACTAAATTGTAATAATATATCCCATCAATTAAACATTTTCTTTTCTAGAAAAAATTAGCAAGAGAGAATGTTTGGAAATAAAGTCTAGTTATTCTGAGATTTGCGTTTTAGACGTACCATATTTAAGGCCATGTTCTCTGCTCTCTAATCAGGCTTCCTACATTTACTTAATCTTGTTTTACAGAGGCTACAAATGCTTCCAACTTTGGGAGTGATTATCACTTAATGATCTTGCTTTCTTTTTAATTCCTTAAATATGTATTTTTATACAAATTTTGATTGTTTCTTTAACATATGAACGTGTAAAATATTTTTAAATTGTCATAATTTCTTGTATAATATACAATGAATTTATGTAAAAAATATTCCAAATATTATTTATTTTCTTTAATTCAAAATAAATTTGATCTGTAAAACCACTGATATGTCTAATTATTATATTGGATGAACAAACACAGTTGAAATAATGAAACAATCAATATTCAAGAATCACAGAGCTCAAAACAAACAACCAAAACATATTAATATCGAAATCCTGAATTAGGGAGAAGAAATTGATATACTTAAAAATAATTTCGGATTTAGTTTGTTGTATAAGTTAACAATGGGAATAAGTAATTTCCATTGGTCTATTAAAAATGACAGGTGTACCTTTATAAAAAAGTAAGTAAACGCTACGTGCTGAGAGTACATGAACTAATCATCCCACTTAATTTCACACTTCTCGAATGAAATAAAAGATAGTATTTTTACTCATAATAAGCATCTTTCAAGGAATACAGACAAGCAAAGTTTTGTCAGGAAGATGATACCCAAGTGAATAGCTTATGGGGAAAAAATGAAATACAAATTAGTTGAGTTGATGTGAAAATATGTAATCTGTAGAAAAAGAATGCACAAAGAACTGCATGGAATGAATATAGAGCTTTTTAAAATATATAGCTTTATAGAAAGAACCTTAAGTAAGTCTACTGAAAAAAATATGCAATGCATGTCAAATAGAATGTGTGGCAACACAGAGCAGAAATTACACTACTGTTGCTAAACTGAGATATAATTTACTATTTTGGTTGGGAAATGGGTGCATACTGTCTTTAAGGTTCTCTGTAAATTTTGTGATTTGAATCTTAACATGAAAACGTTTCATGTGTCCTTGTACCATTCCAAAAGAATTCTTTGTATATTCCAGCCACTTAACCAAAGTTATTACTCCCAGATCTGTTACTAAAGAAGAAGGTAGTGAATATAGGCTAAGTAATTTTGAGGTTTTGAAAACAGAAGATCAACCAGATGAAGACCTATTTCAAAAACTGAGTTTTTAAATTGTGCTCTGAACCCTCAACCTCCTTACTTTCGTGATCATTGTAACCATGTGTTGTAAAAAAATAAAATATAGTTTATTTGTTAAGTGTGTCATGTTCATTTATACTCTGAGGAGAGAGACAGAGAGATGAAAATAAGGTACATACTTGGAAAGGATATGAAAACAGAAGGTTTATTTAGCTCAGATAAAAATAAGCAGTGTTAAGAACATGTTAAATAAAGATTGAGGTTTGATCTTACAAATCATAAAATTATCATGCCCAAAGTATGCGTTACAGAAGAGAACTGTGTGTTAGAATTATCTGAAAACCTAGATTTGGTGAAGGTAGTTAACAGAAACCACACATTTAAGGAGCAAATGCTAAAGACGTGATCCATGGCTGATTGAGCGCACACAGCTTTATCCCCAAATGGCAGGGATCAATACAGATGATAAACAGAGATAAGATGATGCCAACAGAGATCAGAAGCAGAGTGACAAGAAACAAGTTTTATCTTTAAATGGCTATTGCCAGTGATTTTCTTCTAAAATATAAACAAAATTGCAAAATACATCGTTTTATTTCTTATTTTATTTTTCCCCTTAAAAATTGCATGTGTTTTAAATTATCCCATGAGGATTGGCTGATAATTTCATATAAGTCCCGTATGAAGGAGCTCTCTACTATTAATATATTTAGGTGGGCAGATCATGATAGACTCGATGTGAAAAAATCCCTAATTCCTACCATGATTCTTCAATGGCAAAAATAACATTCATTCCACCATATAAATGTAATGTTTTAAATTGTCACCAAATAAACTAACAGAAAATCTTACATTCCAATAATACAAATATTAAGACAATTTAATGATGATTACTGAATAGTCTATGGCATTAAAACTATATGGATCTATATGATAATGAATGATATTAATAAGGAATCCAGGGGTGTCTGGGTGGCTCAGTCGATTAAGCATCCAGCTCTTGACTGCGGCTCAGGTCATGATCTCATGGTCGGTGAGTGCAAGCCCTTTGTTGGGCTCTGTGCTGACAGTGTGGAGCTTGCTTAGGATTTTCTCTCTCCATTTCTCTCTGTAATAACATTACATTTTTTTAAATTTTTTTTTACAAATAGTTTATTGTCAATTTGGTTTCCATATAACACCCAGTGCTCATCCCCACAACTGCCCTCCTCCATGCACATCACCCCCTTCCCCTCCCCCCACATCATCTGCCCTCAGTTTGTTCTCAGCATTCAAGAGTCTCTCATGGTTTGCCTCCCTCCCTCTCCCCCATATTTCCCCCCTTCTATCCTCCCATGGTCCCTCGTTAAGTTCCTCCTAATCCTCTTATACATGCAAACATATGGTATTTGTCCTTCTCTGCCTGACTTATTTCGCTCAGCATAACACCCTCAAGGTCCATCCATGCTGCTACACATGGCCAGATTTCATTCTTTCTCATTGCCATGTAGTATTCCATGGTATAGATAAACCACATCTTCTTGATCCATTCGTCCATTGATGGACACTTAGGTTCTTTCCATGTTTTAGCTATTGTTGAGAGTGCTGCTGTGAACACTGGGATACATGTGCTCCTATGCATCAGCATTTCTGAATCCCTTGGGTAAATTCCTAGCAGTGCTATTGCTGGGTCCTAGGGGAGTTCTATTGTTAGTTTCCTGAGGAACCTCCACACTGTTTTCCAGAGGGGCTGTACCAGTTTGCATTCCCACCAACAGTGTAGGAGGGTGCCCATTTCTCCACATCCTCGCCAGCATCTAGAGGTCTCTGATTTGCTCATTTTAGCCACTCTGACTGGCGTGAGGTGGTATCTCATTGTGGTTTTGATTTGTATTTCCCCAATGAGGAGGGATGCTGAGCATCGTTTCATGTGT
>NW_024082153.1:149185-244492 GCF_003009895.1 Hyaena hyaena | reverse complement strand
TTCAAAAAACCAACTCTTGGTTTCATTGATCTGTTCAATTGTTTCTTTGGTCTCTATGTTGTTTATTTCTATTCTGATTTTTACTATTTCTCTTCTTCTACTGGGTTTGGGGTGCTCTTGTTGCTCTGCCTCTAGTTCCTTTAGGGGAGCTGTTAGATTTTGGACTTGCACTTTTTCTAATTTCTTGAAATAGGCTTCGAGTGCAATGTACTTTCCTCTTAGGACTGCCTTTGCCACATCCCACAGATTTTGGATTGTTGTGTTTTCATTTTCATTTGTTTCCATATATTTTATTTTATTTCTTCTCTAATTGCCTGATTGGCCCATTCATTCTTTAGTAGGGTATTCTTTAACCTCCATGTTTTTGGAGGTTTTCCAGACTTCTTCCTGTGATTGATTTCAAGTTTCAAAGCATTATGATCTGAAAGTGTGCATGGTATGATCTGAATTCTTTTATATTTACTGAGGGCTGCTTTATGTCTCAGTATGTGATCTATCTTGGAGAATGTGCCATGCGCACTTGAGAAGAAAGTGAATTCCCTGGCCTCAGGATATAGAGATCTAAATATATCTGTCAAATCCATCTGGCCCAATGTGTCATTCAACTCCATTGTGTCTTTAGTGATTTTCTGTTTAGTTATCTGTCCATTGCTGTAAGTGAAGTATTATAGTCTCCTGCTATTATCACACTCTTATCCATAAGAGTGTTTCTGTCTGTGATTAATTGTTTTATATATTTAAGTGCTCCCATCTTTGGTACGTAGACATTTATAATTGGTAGCTCTTCCTGATGGATAGACCCTCTAATTATTATATAATGCCCTTCTTCACCCCTTGTTACTGTCTTTAACTTAAAGTCCAGTTTGTCCAATATAAGTATAGCTACTCCAGCTTTCTTTTGATTTCCAGTAGCATGATATATATTTCTCCATCCCCTTACTTTTAATCTGAAGGTATCTTCCAGTCTAAAATGCGTTTCTTGTAGACAACAAATAGATGGATTTTGTTATTGTATCCATTCTGCTACCCTACGTCTTTTGATTGGAGCATTCAGCCCATTTACATTCAGTGTTATTATTGAAATATGTGGGTTTAGAGTCATTTTGTCCTAGGTGGAATTCATGCTCGTGGTGGTGTCTCTGGTATCTTCATTCTTTGCAACACTTCCCTTAGAGTGTCCCCCTCAGGATTTCTTGTAGGGCTGGCTTAGTGGTGACAAATTCTTTCAATTTATGTTTATTTGGAAAGACTTTTATCTCTCCTTCCATTTTGAATGACAGGCTTGCTGGATAGAGCATTCTTGGCTGCATAGTTTTCTGTTCATTTTTTTAAAATATTTTTTATTTATTTCTGAGAGAGAGAGAGAGAGAGACAGTGTGAGCAGGGGAGGGTCATAGAGAGAGGGAGACACAGAATCTGAAACAGGCTCCAGGCCTGAACTGGCTGTCAGCACAGAGCCCACTGTGGGACTCAAACCTATGAACCGTGAGATCATGACCTGAGCCGAAGTCAGACGCTTAACCGACTGAGCCACCCAGGTGCCCCTGTAGTAAATAAACATTTAAAATTGTTTATTAAACACAAAAAATGCCCTTCCCTCCCCCACTTGCTCTCTCCCCTCTCTCTCCTTGTCTCTCTGTCTCAAAATAAGTAAACATTGTAAAAAAGTAAGTGATCAAGATTTGTTTTAATGAAAAAAAGAAATAAAAGAAATGTGAAGGACTTTTATAATGGGGGACCAAGGACGTCTATGAATCTATGTCTTCAATAAACCAAGGTAAATACTTCCAAACCTATTAAATCAACTTTTTTTCAGAGCTCTGATATCAACCAAAGGTTTGAGCCTTTACACAATAAAAACTGATGTGTTTAGGTAAGAAAAACAGAATTTATGGTGTGGTAACTTGACCGAATCCAATCACAGTTCTCACATTTGTGCAAGAGCCAGGAGAAACAGTGGCTTGACAACAATGTTAACAGTTGTGTAGACGCTGGATTCTGTAGGCTGAGTTTGGACTCCTAAGGATGTCCCATCTTTAGAGCAATCAGTACATCCTATGAAACATAAGGAAATACAGGCTTTTATATTGTTGTATAATTAGATGAAAAGACATTGCTAACAGTGAAAACTCCCATCTATGTGGCTATTAAAAAGTTTTCAAAATAATGTAAGCCAAATGACAAATTAAATTCTAAATACTGGATAATGAAACCAAATAAATAAATAAATAAATAAATAAATAAATAAATAGTAAAAGTGATCTATTTTCTGTTTAAGACTTAATTTCACTCCTGAAACCATTATTCCACTATACGATAAATAGCTTGGATTTAAATTTTAGTCCCTGCAAATAATTGAAGCGAACACCATATATGATTAATGACTTGGGAAAGTTAAATGGTACAGGTGTGAATTATGGAGTCCCTAAAAAGCCCCAGAGTGTTACATATAGCTGGCTCCCTACTTGGAGCTGGATATGTACAAGTGAGCAACACGAATATCCTGGAGTCAAGGAGTTAGTGATAAAAAAAAAAAAAGGGTCAAATTATGGAGTGGAAATTAAAGCATAATATCATAAGGGGCAAGCTGAAGTTTATATAGGAGGGATGTGAGAGTCTTACAGTAGAAATATGTAACTTCACCTGCTGGACTAATGGATCACTTGTCAAGGGATGTGACACACCAGCTCGGTTCGACAGAGAAACAGATACTTGGCAGTCAGAACTATCTATAGAGTGTGTCTGACTGTGTCTCTTGTAGTATATAGCACAGCACCTGTTGAATGCTTTAATACATAGAGAAAAGATGAATGCATTAATTATTCTGCATAATTTGCCAAAGGTTACAGCAGCAATAGTCACTCTACCTTTCTCTCCTAATAGTTTTAAAGTCCTCATTATGTCATTTTCCCATCTTCAACTTCACAGTACGGAAAACTTGAAATTCAACGGACTCTATCTTCTTCTCCAAATTCTTTTTTTTTCTAATATAAGTATGTGTAACTATAAAACCCCCAAATGATTCATGAACTCTAGATAGTTTCAAAATTACATTAGTTGAGGTTCAGAAATGGTGTTTTAACACTTTGAAATTTAGTATCCTTTGATTTCATACATAGATACAGAGCAAATTTAACACTGTGAATGGCCTAGGAAGGGAATTGCTCTATTCTCCAAAGATGGAGAGCATGGGGAGAAAGGTAAAGAGGAGTGGCCAGGAGGCTACCGTTCCTTAGACCATTCTCCACAGGGAGAGAAATTTCAAGGCAGCGCTGATGCAACTAGAGACAGCCTTAGTTATTTTCTAAGTTGCCACCTGATAAACAGATTATTGAGATTAAAAATGCAACATCACAGAGAGAAGATGCCCCTGCAATGAATAAGGGGCTCTTTTCAACCAAACATGCACTGATCAATATAAGTTAAGTATGAATTTCATAGAAAAATAAAGATGGCTGGAATTTGTGCCTTGAATAATTCAAAACCAAAATTTATATTGCATAAGACCATAGTCTTTATAAAAAAATGATACACAGTGATTTCTCCATAATATAAAAAGGTAAGCAGTAATCATTTTACCCTGCTTATTTTATTACACTGTATTTGTTACATTTAAAATTCAAAAATCATTGGGGTTCATGAGTGACTCAATTGCTTATGTGTCCGACTTTGGCTCAGGTCATGATCTCACAGTTCATGGGTTCAAGCCTCACATCGGGCTCTGCAGACAGCTCAGAGCCTGGAGCCTGCTTCAGATTTTGTGTACCCCTCTCTCTGCTCTACCCCACTCATGCTCTGTCTCTTTCCCTCTCTCAAATATAAATACACATTAAAAATCTTTTTAACAAAAAAAGAATCAAAAGTCATGAAACAAAACACTTTCTTCCAACCAGATCCCTTTATGAGGTAAGTGTTCTGAACTTGAAAGAAGAGAAGGTCGAATTATGTAATAAAAATTAAAGCATAGTATCACAAGCGTCAAACTAACAATTTATATAGGAACTGTACAGTCTATAACTAGAAGTAATCAATCCTACATTTTTAAAGCAGTAAATGAGCTATAAAATGGACATGAAATCCTCTTGCCACTGTAAAAAGTTTTATATTTCTTAGTTGCATTTATATTATTAGAATATTAAATTCAAAACTGTGTTTCCACTAGAATGTTCTATGAAGCCCATTGGGGGTTTGTTGGTTTTGTTGTTGTTGTTGTTGTTGTTGTTGTTGTTGTTGTTTGATGTTTGGGTTTTTTCTTGGTATAATTGACATACAAACGCACAATGTTATATTAGTTTCAAGTGGACAGCGTAGTGACATGACAACTCTATACGTTATGCTCTGCTCACCACAAGTGAAGCTACCATTTCTCACAGTACAATGCTGTATTAATTTTGATTGAGAATGTGGACTCTGGCATATGGGTGAGTTTGAAGTCAGGTTACATCCTACCTTCCTGATATTAGGAATGTTACTTAACCCCTGTAGACCTCTCGCTCTTTAGCAAAATGTGAATAGTAACAGTACTTACTTCATTTAGGATGGAATAAAATGAGAGGTACTTGGGTAGCTCATTCAGTTAAGCATCTGACTTTGGCTCAGGTCATGATCTGACCATTGGTAAGTTCGAACCCCACATCAGGATCTCTGCTGTCAGCTCAGAGTCTGCTTTGGATCCTTTGTCTCCCTCTCTCTCTGCCTCTTCCCAGGCACTCTTGTGCTCTCTTTTCTCTTCTTCTCTCTCTCTCTCAAAAATAAATAATCATTAAAAATTTATAGAAGGCAAGAAAATGAGATAACACAGGGAGTGTCATTAACAGGGACAGGGTAATTAGCACATAATAAATGTTCAAAACTTGTTAACAATAAAAATAGTTGGAAATATTAGGACTCTTTACTCTGTATAGCTATGTTCATTTCTGCTCAAATAGAAATGCTGGTAAAGGAAGAACTGAAATTTCCATGATAAGACTGCAAAAATACTATTAATTGTTTTATTTTTGAGAGAGAGACAGACAGAGCATGAGCAGTGGCAGGGAAGACAGAGAGAGAGGGAGACATAGAATCTGAAGCAGGATCCAGGCTCTGGGCTTTCAGCACAGAGCCCGATGTGATGCTCGAACTCAAGACTGTGAGATCATCACCTGAGCTGCAGTCAGACACTTAACTGACTGAGCCATCCAGGCACCCCAACCATTAATTGTTAATAAAGAGAATAGATCAGTTTCATAAAAGAAAATAATTGAAGAAGTATCTCTGAGGATGCTTTCATATATTAAATAAAATTTGAATTTGACTCTCACAATTAAGTTTTCTTCTGTATTTACATAACCAAGTCTACTTCTCTTATTTGAGTAAAGTACATGACCCTGGTACAATTGAGGGAAAAACTAAAATTCAATCCCATTAAATTAGAGTGCTCCCCCCTCCCACAGGTATTGCCTCTGGTTTAGATCTATATGGCAGGAAGAGTTCATTAATTTCAAACTTAGTTTTCCAGAGCACTACCCTGTACATTCATTCTCTCCCCCTTAGATTAAGAAAAGGTCACTTCAGGGCAGGATGGAAGATGAGCAAAGTTGAAAAGAAAGAAAAAAGATGAGTTAAAATCATAATAATGATTACAATAAGTACAATCACTATCATAAAAATGCTTACTCAAGCTATCACTTATTTTAAGTAAGGTGATTAAACTGTGTTCCTTACTCCACAAAACAACTCTTCAAGCTCCATGATATCATTATAGCACATATTTCCAAACAAGGAAAATTGAGTTCTGACCATGTCACCAGAATATACCTAATTTCCATTGTAGGTCGGTCACTCAATATCAAGTTCTTTGGTCAGTGAACTTGAATCTAGTTGAATACAGCTTGCTTGCTGAGATCAATGGGAAATCATTTTTGCCATTACCTGTGAGGACATATTTAAAAAACATTCACCCACGTAAGCCCTTGACTAGCTTTTGTAAATGAAACTGAATAAGCATAAGAGGGCATTTTGTTCCTAGAATGTTTTACTTTTTTTCTTGAAAGTAAAAATAATGGAATGGTTCTATGATACCATAAACTCGGATGAACTCTCAGAATGGACGTCACTTCCTTAAGAAATTGTCTTGCACTCTCATAACACCTCTTATTTTTCTATACACAGATTTCACATTCCATGGAACACTGTTGACTTCTGTAGGCTCTCTAAAGATGTAAACTGAGCTCATGTTATTTACTATTAGTATCCTCAGTGTACTATGTACTGATTATATGCAGGATTTATTCGTAAGAAACCACATTATATACTACAAAATATATGTTGATATATATGAACACATATGTAATACATGTTCATCAACTTATCTGAGTCATTGAAAATTCAATTCTTTTTCTACTGCAATTGCTTCTCTGAGGAACTTCTGAGGAAAAAGAAATATATAAGAAAGATGACACAAAATCTTGAAACTTTTGAGAAGATATAAAATGGGAGAGATAACTACCAAAGTGTGAAAAGAGAAAAAAAAAACAAAGAAAGAGAGATCAGCAAAACAAAGTAGAGAGGATGGCAAGAGAGGATTTGGGGAGCATGCACTCAGTCCCAGTTTATAGAACATATTATTTGAATCTGAAACATCCAGGTCCTGGTCCATCCTCTTGACCATTCTGAGCCATAAACAGAGAGGAACCAGGAAAGGGCATTTATTTTCAGGGTATGCTTTGAAAAATTAAAGTCAGAATAGAGGATTCACGGAACTAAGGAGGGAGACATGTAGGAGTTGTGAAAAGTAAGAAACACAAAGCAGAAATTGTAAATTGTGTCAGTAGTTTGGGATCTGTCAGAGGTAAGAGGAACTGGGTTTTAAAAGAAGAAAAAGGGGTTGTGTTGCAGGGAAAGGAAGGGCAATTTGAAGTCTGGGAAATTGAGGAAAAGACTCAAAACCCATGGCAATATGGGTTTTGGAGTATGAGGCAATGTGTGAAAAAGGTCACAGTTTAACATTAATGAAGGCTAGGTGAGAATCACAAAAAGTGATGCAACGTCTAGGATGCAGTGCAATGGCAGAGAAAGCATACTTATGTAGTCACCAAAGTTAGGTGGTCTAAAAATGATTACTCATTGAAGGAGCTGAGTAGAATCCATCTACAGTGCACTTAGCGCTGTGCCTCCTGGTGGTTAATCAGCTATAGATAGATTACAGTTGAACCTTGAACAACAGTTTGAACTTCACGGGTCCACTAGTTTGCTATATGCGGGTTTGTTTGTTTTTTTTTACATTACATACTGTAAATGTGTTTTCTCTTTCTTTTGATTTTCTTTCTCTAGCTTTTTAAAAAAAAAATTTAGTGTTTATTTCTTTTTGAGAGAACGAAGGAGAGATGGGAGTGCGAGCAAGGAGGGACAGAGAGAGAGGGAAACCCAGAAAATGAAGGAGGCTCTAGGCTCTGAGCTGTCAGCACAGAGCCCATCATGGGGTTCGAACTCAGGAACCATGAGACTATGATTTGAGCTGATGTCAGATGCTTAACCAACTGACCCACACAGGCGCCCCTCTTTAGCTTACTTTATTGTATGACTACAGTATATAATACATACAACATATAAAACATGAATTTATTGACTGATTATATTAGTAATTAAGTTTTGTGGAAGTCAAAAGTTATATCTAGATTTCTGACTGCCTGCAGTGGAGTTGGTGCATTGTTCAAGGATCAACCGTATATATTATATTCATAATACACAGTATTTATTCGAAATAAGCTATAATATATACTAAAATATGTATTATTGATATGTTTATAATTTATATGAATAGATTATTGTATATTAATAATATATTATATATTGAGAAATGCACACTTAGAGGTAAAAGTAAGATATATAAAAATAGATTTCACATTTTGTCTGGCACTAGAAGAGTCAACCCTAAGATCAAATTCACTCACACATTTTATTTTCCATTTTCCTTGTTTAATTACCCCTTAAAAGCCCTAAACTTATCTGATTATTCCTAAAGTCCTAACATTTGGAATATAAGCAGAATTCCTAAGATTTTGGAGAAGGGTATGGCAGAGTTAAGGGCATAATTTAACAAAATCTTATATAATCTATTTTACATTCCGAACATATGACTTACTATGACACATGATTTCTGACACAACTGTATATGATATGTTAAATGAAATGGTTTTTTATGATGGAAGCCAGGCAATATTCCCTGTTTTCCTGATCAGATTCTAAGTCTCCTTCCCAGCTGGTGAGCAGCCCAAACCAGTCTGAGCAGGGCCCGTGTGTGCTGATCGCCTTGCCCTGTGGTTATCTGAGACGTAGTTCACAGAGGGAACATCAAACCAAACATGAAAGAATCATATAAACTGCTTGTAAATTAGAAGGTACAAGGCAAGGATACATGGATGGCTCAGTCGGTTAAGCATCCATCTGCAGCTCAGGTCATGGTCTCATGGTTTGCCGGTTCTAGCCCCACTTTGGGCTCTCTGCTGTCAGTAAGGAGCCCACCTCAGATTTTCGGTTTCCCTCACTCTCTGCCCCTCCCCCACTTGTGCATTCTCTCTCTCTTTCAAAAATAAATAAACATAAAAAAAGAAGGTGTTAGGCAGAAAAAATTACAAATAAAGTACAATAGATACCAGACTGATCCAAAATGACATACATCTCTCATTAGAGAATGTCCTGTGTTAACTAGTGCTGTTCTTATTCTGAGAATAGGCTACGGGATATGGTTTCTTAAAAATTAATTGTTGTTTGTTTTGCTGTGTTTTATATATATATGTGTGTGTGTGTATTTATTACACATATATGTATATAATTAATATCAGCAGGAAGATTAGTGTTTAAAATTACTTTCTGTTTTTATATACTAAACTTTGGGTATGTTGGATTTGAAATATATCATGAAAAATACAAAACAAAAAAAAAACAGAAAAACTGGATATCTATTTTGTGTTAGGGGATTTGAAATCATCTATTTAATATGTCCAATTCTGCAATGGTCCCAATAATTGAAGAGAATTCTAAGCTTTGAAATCTTTTTTTTTTTTGGTAGATGGAATCCTTGGGGCAAAGTTCTCCACAAGGGAATCAAACTACAATAACGGATTTTATCTTCATTGGCTTTTCTGATGTTCCTGATCTCCAAGAATTTCTTTTTGGCATGTTTCTGATAATCTATGGGATTATTTTGATGGGAAATAGCCTCATTACCCTAATAACCAAGGTCGATCCCTCCCTCCAGACTCCCATGTATTTTTTCCTTCGGAACTTTTCTTTCTTGGAAATATGTTATGTGTCAGTCACCATCCCCAGATTATTAACAGATCTTTGTAGACAAAATAGAAGTATTTCCTTTCTGGCCTGTGCTATTCAAATGTATTTTTTTCTGGTCTTTGGAGCCACCGAATGCTTTATTCTGACTGCAATGGCTTACGACAGGTATGTGGCCATTTGCAACCCCTTACTCTACCCTCTCATCATGAACGGTAGGCTGTGTATCCAGCTGGCAGCTGGCTGTTGGGTCACTGGGATTCCAGTACACATAGGATTCACCTACCTCATCTTCTCTCTACCGTTCTGTGGGTCTAATCAGTTGAATCACTTTTTCTGTGACATACCTCCAATACTTCAGCTTGCCTGTGGGGACACTTTTATGATTGAGATATTGGTTTATGTGGTTTGTGCTCTTGTTGTCACTATTCCTTTTATGTTGATTCTTGGATCTTATGTGAAAATAATCTCAACCATCCTGAAGCTGCCTTCAGTCGCTGGGCGAGCCAAGGCATTCTCTACTTGCTCTTCACATCTCATGGTTGTGGCTTTATTCTTTGGTTCAGGCATCATTACATATTCGAGACCAAAGTCCAGCCATTCCACAGGAATGGACAAATTTCTTTCTCTGTTTTACACCATTGTGACACCAATGTTTAACCCCATAATATACTGTCTGAGAAACAAAGATGTTTTGGCGGCACTCAAAAAATTCCTACCAAAATGGATTGTACTATGACTCAAAAGTATAACTTTGTAAAATCCATTTTCTTATTTATCACAGTCTCCTTCCATTCATGTTGGTTCTTCTTTTATTTCTCTATGACTTTTAATCATTCTATGTAAGTGTTGTCATATTTTTATCTCATATGAAATAAACTTGGCTGTTATTTTTTAATGTTTATTTATTTATTTATTTTGAGAGAGAGAAAGCATGAGTGGTTGACGGGCAGGGAGAGAGAGAGAGGGAAAGACAGATTCCCGAACAGGCTCTGTACTGTCAACCCAGAGCCCGACGCTGGGTTCAAACTCATGAACTGTGAGATCATGACTTGAGCCGAAATCAAGAGTCTGACAATTAACCTACTGAGCCAACAAGGTGCCTCACAGTTGTTATTTTTAAACAGTAAATTAATACCACTTTTAATCCAAAGTATTGAAATATTTAAAATAACACATAGGAATTATTAAAGGTGCTGTTGCTGCTGTGTTTTTGTTTTTTGTAAGATTCCAGAATATGGCCAACATTTTCTGTTTCACAGAAAGATTATTCATTTTTATATCTCTAGTCCCAAAATTGTAAGAAAAGTATTAGACATCTAATTAACTTCGTTAGATGGAAAGGATGACAAATAGTAAAAGTTGAACTATAGATATTTTATCTGCTCATGACCAATAATCACATTATAATCAGGTGACGTCATGTAAAGAAAGGAAAGATTTGAATCCAGCAGCAGTAAGTACAGTTGATGCGTTACAGATAATTCACATTCTATCTGTTTTTTATTGGTGATTCATCAGCTATTCCCTAAAGTTTATTTATTTTTTTTAAATGTTTTATTTATTTCTAGGAGAGAGAGAGAGAGACAGCGTGAGCAGGGGAGGGTCAGAGAGAGAGGGAGTCACAGACTGAAACAGGCTCCAGGCTCTGAGCTGGCAGTCAGCACAGAGCCTGACATGGGGCTCGAACCTACGAACCGCGAGATCATGACCTAAGCAAAGGTCGGACACTTAACCGACTAAGCCACCCAGGCGCCCCTATTCCCTAAAGTTTAATTCACTTATGAAAAAAAAAAAAAAAAAGGAGCCACATTATCTCGTTTCCAGGATCCAGCCTTCCTCCAGTATATTAGCTAATCTACTTTACTATTATCATGTTAATTAGAAGACTTGATGGTAATTTTGACATATAGGTTTTAAAAGTATAGAAAGGATACAAATGTGGGGAGGAACTGATAACAGTTTTGGGTAATTGAAATGAGTTTTATTTAAAACTATTAAAATGTTAGCTCTGGTGGGACACCTGGGTGGCTCAGTTGGTTGGCGTTAGACTTCATCTCAGGTCATAATGTCACACTCCAAGGGTTTGATCCCTGTGTGGGGCCCTGTGTTGACAGCTCAGAGCCTGGAGCCTGCTTCGGATTCTGTGTCTTCTTCTCTCACTGCCCCTCCCTTGCTAGTGCTCTGTGTGTCTCTGTCTCTCAAAAATAAACAAACGTAGGGGTCCCTGGGTGGCTCCATCAGTTAAGCGTCTGACTTTGGCTCTGGTCATGATATCACGGTTCATGGGTTCAAGCCCCGTGTCAGGCTCTGTGCTGACAGCTAGCTCAGAGCCTGGAGCCTGCTTCAGATTCTGTACGTCCCTCTCTCTCTGACCCTCCCCTGCTCATGCTGTCTCTCTCTCTCAGAAATAAATAAAACATTTAAAAAATTTTATATAAAATTATAAATAAACATTAAAAAACATAACTCTGGGCTATGTGAGTTATATTTCCTATCTCTTCTTCCCTTCCTTAAGAAAAAATCAGCAATTTCCCTTCTTTCTTTTTTTAAAAGAAACTTTACAGTCTCTTAATAGCAATGAAATACCTGTGTAGGAAGATAGGAAAGAATAAATTTGAACATTTAAGAAGAAAAACTTGATAAAACTCATATTAGTTAATACTGTTCTCCCCACATCTGTTTCCCCCACACCATCCTGGATTCTGTAAACCTCTGGGCACCAACCATTCCAGGCCCTTGGATATTCCCGCCAGGCCTCCCATAATGTTCTTTGGAAAATACAGAGTACCTTCACTCCCCCTCCACCTTCTCCATCACCCTACTGCATTTATCACCAAAATTCTTTAGAAGGAATAAGAAAGTGCATATAACACAACTGCCCTACAATTCTTCCCTGACATAAAACCTCAACAAGAAAAGAAAAGAAAAAGAAAAGAGAATAGAAGAGAAAGAAAAGAAAGAAAGAAAAGTAAATGTTAAGAAGCAATTATCAAGGTCATAATCATACAATTTTAACAAAACATAGCTGTGTCACAGTTTGGTGGTTTTCACAATATTTCAACCTTTTCCATTATTATTTACTTGTTACAGGGGTCTGTGGTCAGTGATCTTTGATAGCTTGGGGCTCCATGAACTGTACTCATGTAAGAAGGCGAGTTTAATCAATGAATGTTGTGTGTGTTCTAACTATTGCAACCACTGGTCGTTCCCTGGACTCTCTGCCTTGCCTCAGACCACCCTGTTCCCCGAGACACAAGAATATTGAAACTAGGCCAGTTGATAATCCTACAATGGCCTCTAAGTGTTCAAGTGGAAAAAAAATAAAGTCATACTTTAAATAGAAAGATAGACATGATTAAGCTTAGTGAGGAAGATGTGCTCAATGCCAAAAATAGGCTGACAGGTAGGCCTCTTGCACCAAAAAGCCAAGTTTGTAAGCGCAAAAGAAAAGCTCTTAAAGGAAGTTAAAAGTATTTCTCCAGTGAACACAGGAATGATAAGGAAGTGAAACAGCCTTAATGTTGATGTGGAGAAAGGTTTAGTTGTCTGTGTAATAGAGCAAACCAGCCACAACATACCCTTATGCCAAAGCCTAGTCGAGAGCCAGACACTGACTCTCTTCAGTTCTATGAAGGCTGGGAGAAGTAAAACTGTAAGAAAAGTATGAACCTAGAAGAGGGTGGTCATGAGGTTAAAGGAAAGAAAATGTCTCCATAATATCAAAGTGCAAGATAAAGCAACAAATGCTGATACAGAAGTTTCATCAAGTTTCTAACAAGATCTAGCTAAGATACAAATGAAGGGGGCCTATCTAAACAATTGATTTTCACTGTAGATGAAGCAGACTTCTCTTGGAAGAAGACACCATCTATGACTTTCATAGCTGAAGAGAAGAAGTCAATACCTGGCTTCATAGTTTCAAACGACTGACTCTCTCTCTTGATAGGGGCTAATGCAGCTGCTGATTTTAAGTTGAAACCAGTCCTCACTTACTATTTTGAAAATCCTAAGGCCCTTAGGAATTATGCTAATTCTACTCTGCCTGTGCTCTAGAAATGGGGCAACACAGTGTGGATGACAGCACATCTGCTTACAACATGGTTTACTGAATATTTTACTCACACAGTTGAGACCTATTGCTCAGAAAAAAAGATTCCATTCAAAATAGTACTCCCGATTGACAATGCAGCTGATCACCTGAAAGCTGTGATGGAGATGTACAAGATTAGTGTTGTTTTCATGCCTGTTAAAACAACTTAGCAGCTCATGGGTTGAGTAATAACTATAACTCCCAAGTTCTATTATTTATGAAATACGTTTTGTAAAGTGATAGGTGCCATAGATACTGATTTCCTCTGATGGACCTGGAAAAAGTAAATTGAAAAACCTTCTGGAAAGGATTCACTATTCTGGATGTGTTCAGAGCCATACTGAGCCCACTAGTCGAGAAAACTCCTGGTGAGGTTAAAGCAAGTTTGCACGGTCTCTTGTCAATCAGATGATGACTGATATCTACCCCCACTCAATTATTTCTGCTTGAGCACCGACCCCTAAAGGTACCTTGTTGATCAATATCAGGAGTGACTTGTCCCCTTATTATGGCCATGGTATGGTGATTGCACCTTGTGAAGGAACTTATGGTGGGAACATCATATTGTAGAATGTCCTGTTTTCTCAAAATTAGCTGTATATTGATTATCTCTATGAATTTGAATATAAAATACAACACAGCTAGTGATTTCCTTGAGAACTATACTGAAATACAGCCAACACTTCCATTCTTGGTGCTTTAAACTCTTCCAAATGCTTCTCCATGCCAGGTGTATCTTGGTCCTTATAATAATCCTAGGAGTTCATAGAAAATAGTGTGTTTTCACCATTTTATTAATTGTGAATTGTTAAAGAAAAGAAAACAGACCCAAAATAGAATCACTTATCTTTTTTATAATTTTTTTATGTTTATTTATTTCTGAGACAAAGAGAACAAGCAGAGGAGGGGCAGAGAGAGAGGGGGAGACACATAATCTCCAGCAGGCTCTAGGCTCTGAGCTATCAACCCAGAGCCCCAGTGCGGGACTTGAACTCAAGAACTGTGAGATCATGACCTGAGTTGAAGTCAGACTCTTAACCAACTAAGCCACTCAGGCACTTCTAGAGTTGCTTATTTTCAGTCCCATATCAACTTCGCTTCAGTTTTGGCTTTCCCAAAAGTGTAATCTAAAACTACTCAAGCAAGGTAATGAAGCTAGGTAATCTGCCTGACGTATCTCTGCCCTGCCCTACAAGGAAGTCATTCTGCAATAAGCAACTCATTTTCGCCCAGCATAACTTCCTGCTCCTGCTTCTTCCTGCCTGTCGAATCTCCTTGCTGTGTGTAGCTCTTTGGAGCTCCTTTCTACCAGTTGAACTGGATACAACCCAGGTCATGAATTACTGAAAAAAGCCAGTAAGATCTGCAGTAGGCAATCAGCTGAATTTCTGTTCTTTATGTAATGAAAGAGTAGCTAAATGAATCGCTCAAGATATTGGTAAGGCAAAGATTAAAATTAGTTATCTGAACTCTTGGGATAGCACTTCCCATCCATCACATTGTGATTCAAGCTTTACTAAATGTCAGAAACAAAAAACACCACCACTTGTATCTTTGTCGTCACTATCATCACCATTATCATCACCACCACGGTCTTTATCAAAATCATATAAAAATTCTTATATAAAGTATTAATGGGAAGGGATATAAACACATATACTTCCATGGATAATAAAGGTAAATAAATAAATGCAGTACATTGTGTTAGATGGTAGAAGATGTAAAACGTTAAAGACATAAAACATAACCATCTAAGAAATTGAAGGTAGGGGCACCTGGGTGGCTCTGTTGACTGAGTGTCCAACCTGGCTCCAGTCCTGAGCTCATGGCTCGTGAGTCTGAGCCTAGCATCAGACTCACCGCTATCAGTGCAAAGCCTTCTTCTGATCCTCTTAAGCCCACCCCCACGCCTCACTGGCCCATGCTCTCTCTTTCAAAAATAAATTAAAAAAATTAAAAATAAAAAAAACAGGAGCTAATATTGTCTTATAAGTATATGTACAATTACAGCTAAAACTACAGAACAGTATAATTATCAAAGAACTACTAACAGAAGTCTCAGAGACAGATGCACTCAAAACCTCTTCATGCACTCAGCCAGTGAGTGACTTGAGAATCTGGAATTGGAGACAGCCATTAGTGGTTCCATTGACAGGTGATCCTTTTCCTTGATAAAACTAGTTCAAAGGTTTAATAATTTCCAACACTTTAGAGAGGGTTAAAGGCATGAAAGATTAGGCACACTAATGTAAATGCTACTGTGAGGACTTTGCCTAATTCTGAAAATAAATTCTACACCTTCCTTCACTTTCAAACTCATGGATATTTTATTTTCTTTAAAAAATTAATATTTATTTATTTTTGAGAGAGAAAGAGACACAGAGACAGAGCATGAGCAGGAGAGAGGCAGAGGGAGAGAGAGACACAGAATCTGAAGCAGTCTACAGGCTCTGAGCTGTTAGCAAAGAGCCTGATGTGGGGCTCAAACTCATGAACTGTGAGATCATGACCCGAGATGAAGTCGGAGGCTTAACCAACTGAGCCAACCAAGTAAGCCACCCAGAGACCCCATGGATATTATATTTTCAAAATATGAATTGGCATAGGAATAACTGTCGAGTTCTATTAAAGAAGAAATGAAGTAATTAAAAGCAAATGACTTTGAGGCCAAAATTGTTAAGTTTTGTTAAGAAATATGTGCAGGGACGCCTGGGTGGTCAGTTGGTTAAAGCATCCGGCTTTAGCTCAGGTCATGATCTTGCAGTTTGTGAGTTCCATCCCTGCGTTGGGTTCTGTGCTGACAGCGCTGAACCTGGAACCTACCTCAGAGTCTGTCTCCCTCTCTCTCTGCCCCTCCTCGCACTTACACTCTGTCTCTCTGAAAAATACATAAACATTAAGAAATATGTGCAAAATAAACTGGTTGATACAGGTAGGAGCATCCTATTATATGATGTTCTCTGGCTGGAAGTTATTAGGAAGAAAGCTAAATGAAAGTAAGATTTGCATTTGGTATTATGATTGGAATGATTCCACATTGCTGTGTACTAGGTTACATGAATATGGTTTCAATGTTCACTGATGTTCTGAAATCTCTTGATTTTGCCAAAAGTCTGAGGTATATCACAACAATATTAATTCATTTATTAGATCACTCATTCACGAAACATTTATTACTTCTGTGCTATTTCCAGTCTCTGGAATAGAATCAAAGAAAGTTTTTCATTATTGTTGTTTTACTTTTACTTTTTTTGAGAGAGAGAGATAGAAAGAGAGCATGCAGAAGGATGAGGGGAAGAGGGAGAGAGAGATTCTTAAGCAGGCTCCATGCTCAGCATAGAGCCTGACTTGGGGCTTGATCTCATGACTGGGAGATTATGACCTGAACCAAAATAAAGAGTTGGACACTTATAACCAACTGAGTCACCCAAACACGTCTCTAGAACCAAAGAATGTTAACAAATACAAGTGTGTAGATTTAAGAAATTATTTAGGTAAATACTCTCATATAGTTTTTTAGTGTAACGAAGCCAAAAATCATGACAGATTGAGTTCTATTTTATATGAGTTTTATTTATATTCTAATTTCATATGAAATCTGTGGTGCACATTACTATTTTATTCATGAGGTGGGATTCATCTTAAGGCTTGAAGCACTGAAGACAGTTAACTTGTCTGGTATGTATCCAAGTACAATAAATGGTAAGCTGGATACAATTTATTGTATCTAGAAGTATATCATAAGCTGGAGGAGGTTAATTCCTTAAAACGAATGTAGAGATTGGAAATGTTTCCCTGATACATGTGGGGCAAGCAGCTAAAACATGGACAATTTAACTCATCACACCATTTTTTTAGGTAATAGTTTTTTCAGTGCTGCAATCACATCCTTGTTCCTAAGACTGTATATCAGGGGATTAAACATTGGAGTCACTATGGTGTAAAAAAGAGAGAGCAGTTTGTCAGTTCCTGGAGAATGATTGGATTTGGGCCTTAAGTAGGTAATGGATGCTGATCCGAAGAATAAAAACACAACCAACAGGTGGGAAGAACAAGTGGAGAAAGCTTTGGCCCTTCCCCTGGCTGTTGGCAACCTCAGGATGGTGGAAATAATTTTGCTGTAAGAAACAAGTATCAACATAAAAGGAAATGTGGCAAACAATATAGCTACTACGTAGACTGACATCTCATGTAGAAAGAGGTCCCCACAGGCTAGCTTGAGGATGGGGGGTATGTCACAGAAGAAGTGGTTAATTTGGTTAGAATTACAGAAACACAGAGAGAAAACTTGGCATGTTTGTCCTATCTGGACTGGGACTCCACCAATCCAGGAGGCAACGGCCAGTTGGATACATATCTTCTGGTCCATGACTAGAGGGTAGTGCAGAGGGTTACAAATGGCCACATATCGGTCATAGGCCATCACTGTCAGGAGGAAACATTCAGTGGCTCCCAGCATAAGGAAGAAGCACATCTGGTAGGCACAGCCCAGCCTAGAAATGCTTCTATCCTGGGTCCAAAGGTTCAGCAGAATCCTAGGCACAGTGACAGACACATAACAGATTTCCAAAGAGGAAAGATTCGCCAGGAAAAAATACATGGGTTTCTGTAGTGCCTTGTCAAGTCTGGTTATTATTATTATGAGGCTATTTCCAGTTAAGATAATGACATAAATGATGGAGAACACTCCAAATAGTAACCGTTGGATATTTGGAAAGTCAGAAAATCCCAAGAGCACAAATTGCTTTCTGGTGGAAGTATTGTCATCTGCTTTCACCTCTTCACATTTCATCTGTGGGAATGATTTAATCAGAAGTACAGGTCACTCCAATTCCTTTGGCTCTTGGTTTCTTCTTATACATAAAGGATCGCATAATTCCCAAGTTTCCCAGTTCCTTCTAAAACAAATCTTTCAAAGTTAGTGCTCTAAAAGTGTGATGAGGTGTATTTTTATTATTATTAAATGCATATGTAAGAAAAAATTCCCTTTAATCTTTTTAAAACTATTTTAATGTTTTTCTGTTATTTTTGAGAGACAGAATGCGAGTTGGGGAGAGGCAGAGAGAGACGGAGACACGGAATCTGAAGCGGGCTCTGGGCTCTGAGCTGTAAGCACAGAGCCTAACTCAGAGCTCAAACTCATTGACTGCGAGATCGTGACCTGAGCCGATGTTGGACCCCCAACCAACGGAGCCACCCAAGTGTCTCCCTGTTAGTCTTTTTCTTTTTTTTCTGCTCTGATATATCAATTTTTCTTTGTTTCCGAAGATAAGATATGTGATTGTTATTTTGCTCTCCATGTGAACATTCAAAATTGCAAAATCTGAATTCATAGTTAATTGTGACAATTCCATCCTTTCACTTGTGCTTTTCTGTCAATTCTGTTTTCTATTATTATCAATTCAAAATTAACTTCATTGCACAGGTCAATATCTTGTTGTCTACCTAAATAAGTTTTATGAGTGAATATAGTTCATTTTTTAAAGTAATGGGTTTTTGTGGCTTAGCTTTGACATTCTGCATATTTAGGCCATTTACGCCAAGAAAAACTGATGAGCTGACCAATAAATACTATGGGGTGTTATTTCATCTTTAAAAATGTGTATTCAGTGTAAGATCCATGAAATCAGCAGTAATTTTTTTTCAGATTTTGCAGTGAGGAGAAAAGGAGGTCTAAGATGGTCTATGTGTCCAGAAGTACTCAGAGGTAAGAGGCAGGTGCATCTAGAATTTTTGTTCAGTAAAGCAATCCCAGTTACAGTGTATACCCCTCACACATTTGCACATCAAAGACATATCAAGCAAATTCATCTCTGAGATCGTCCTAAATTACCCATATCCTCAACAATTGCCATTAATCTGCTGACTCCATTTAATCCACCCTTTCTTTTCAGTGCACACGTATGTGTCTGTGTTCATGCACATGAGTGTGTCAGGCTGAATTGCTCATCTTCATTATGTGCTTTTCTCATTTGTATAACTAGATTATAAGCTTCTTTTGATATTCTATACATTGTTCTATGTAATGCATAATATGTTTCTTCTGAAAAATGCGATTACTAACCTCTTGAATAAAATACAATGGAGTCAAATTGGTTGTTTCTTTGGAATAGTCTCTCTGGTGTGAGCATGAGTTCCTACCCAAAATGTAGACTTCCCTTGCCTCTCTCCCTCCTGGGATATATAGATCAAGCATGTTTTCTGTGGTGTGTGTGTGTGTGTGTGTGTGTCTGTGTGTGTGTGTGTGTGTGTGTGTGTGTGAATTATAGTCTTTTCATTCAATCTTGTAGAAATAACAAATTGCTTCATTGTTTTCTGTATTTCCTAGATAACTTTCGTATAATGAGTTAACTAATTTGAAAGCCGATAGAGACTAACTCAATGCAAAGAAAATATAGACCTATAACCAAATTTTAACGGTATTAAATATGGACAATAGTCAAAATTTCTGTTATAAAAATGTAGACACAATTGGGGCAGGAACCACAGTCCATGTGAAACCTGAGCATTCTGAGCATTTTGTGTGGCTGAAAAAAGGAAGATTAAATGATAATTTCTTTTACAATCTGCAATATTCTAAACTACATGTTAAAGTAATAAAGGTATGTAAGCCTTGCCTTGTTATTTTACAATTCTTCCGATGTAAATTTGATTCCAGGGAATGTACAAATGTTATAATTGAGTCTGTAAGATGGTCAGAAATTAGTAGCTGCTAGATGACATACAAGATTACACAGCCAGGTTTTGGGTTTTTTTTTTTTTTTTTCCACTACACCATCTTACACTCCTTTAACCCTAAGCCATATTTTATTAGCCTGTTTCATTCAACATAAAATCCAGCATTTGGACAGTTGTCCAAATTGTTTGTTGGATGAATCACTGCATCTTTCTAGATTAGCATGCATCACGCATCCACATTGATGAGCTAACCATTGCTCTTCGAAACCGCCATTCTCTTCATTCTCTTTACTGGGTCTGCTCTTCATGTAAACTTTTCTCTCAATGGTTTCTCTACATTATTCTTTACTGTTTGGGTCGGGTAGGACATTTGAAAGCAAACTGCATCTAAGATGCCATCAAGGAACAAGGAGAAGCAGCTACAAAAACATGATGATACCTACTGAAGCTTTCCTTCTTGGCCTCAATTTTTTTTTTTTTTTGTAAAATGGAACAATAATTTTATAGGCATTTAATGGAATTCTTAGTGTAAAACCATTATAAAGTAAAAAAGAATTTAATAATATTTTATAATGATTAAAAATAAATAATTATACAAATATTAACCAATTCATGTGTTTCTCTTTTTTATGTTTTATTTATTTCTGAGAGAGAGAGAGAGAGAGCATAAGCAAGGGTGGGTCAGAGACAGAGGGAGACACAGAATCTGAAATGGGCTCCAGACTCTGAGCTGTCAGCAAAGAGCCTGATGCAGGGCTCGAACCCACAAACTGTGATATCATGACCAGAGCCGAAGTCAGAAGCTTAACCGACTGAGCCACCCAGGAATCCCCATGTATTTCTCTTTAAACATAATCTTACCGAGGCACCTGGGCGACTTACTTGGTTAAGCATTTGACTCTTGATTTCAGCTCAGGTCATGATCTCATGGTTGAGATACTGAGCCCCACATGGGGCTCTGTGCTGAGCCTGGAGCCTGCAACCTGCTTGGGAATATCCCTTTTTGTCTCTGGGTACCTTCTGGCTCACACTCTGTCTCTCTGTCCTCTTTCTATCTGTTTTTCTGTCAAAATAAATAAAATAAACCTCTAAACATAACCTCACCAAAACACCTACCTCCAATTTTCCAGCATGGCTGCAGATTTTCTGACGTCTGTAAACCTTTAGCTGCTCTGTGTATACAGCTCAGAAAACACACACACTCACACACACACACACACACACACACACACAGAGTATTAATGCAGGTAAATGTAGTCAACTTTGTTTTTAGTCATCTATTTCCTGTTTGGTTCTCTGGGCTTCCCACTGACGTAATCATTCTTCTTCTTTTTTTTTTTGATATAGAGATTGTGACAGCAATTACAACTATCATTTCAATGTATGTAATGCTTATATTCAGAACAAGTTTATAAAATCAAATTGGAGGTAAGAAAGAAAAAATCAGGGGCGCCTGGGTGGCTTAGTCGGTTAAGCGTCGGACTTTCGCTTAGGTCATGATCTCGCGGTTCGTGGGGTCGAGCCCTGCGTGGAGCTTTGTGCTGACTGCCAGTTCAGAGCCTGGAGCCTGTTTCAGTCTGTGACTCCCTCTCTCTCTGACCCTCCCCTGCTCACGCTGTCTCTCTCCCCCTCTCCTAGAAATAAATAAAACATTAAAAAAGAAGAAAGAAAAAATCAGAATTTGATGAATGCAATTCAGAAGGCTTTTTCCTTTAGAAATCTCTAAAGATAAAAATGAAAACATGCAGATATCTCTTTAGTATCTTCAGATTCATTTGTCATGTAACCTGACTCTTAACAAGCAAAGAATTGGATTATTAGGATGCAAACTCATTGCGACAATGTCCATTCACTATTTTGTTCCTTAGTTATGTATAATTAAATTTTCAAGAGATATGATTTTCAGATTTAATACATTCAAACTACTTAAATGCATGCTGTAACATAACTGTTTTAAATGTTGTCATCTAAGATGATAACGGTGATAAGTATGTTGATGATAATGCAAATGTCAATAATCTTTGGTATACTTTGCCATTATGTTACAGAGTACTTTGTATTTTCTTTTACATTACAATAATGAGAGTCATGAAAGCAGACTATCTGAAAAATTATTTTCAAACTAAACCACAGTAACAATAACAAAAAAAGATTCCTTTTTAAATTTTCTTAAATAAGTATTCTTTGCTGATGCCCCCAAAATACAATTGTTAATAAGACAAAATTTCATGCTTACCTGTTTGGATTGAGGATAAATATAATGCTTACCTTTATTGATTGAAAATGAGACAGAATGAGAACTGTATTTTTGTCAGATAATTTACTTTTATTTGAAACTGAAGTCAGCCACTTTCTAAAATATGTTCTACTGTCACATCTAGTGCTCTTTAAGAAGGAATCATTCTTTACCCTTGGGATCAGCTCCTTTCCCATGTCACTTTCTAATTGAACTAAACCTTTCTGCCTGCCACTCAAGGAATTTGGTACAATAACCAGAAATATATCTGGCGATGCCACTCTTTCTCATGATCTCCCAGGTCCTGAGTTTGAGCCTCAGGTAGGGCTGTATGCTGACAGCATTGTGCCTGCTTGGGATTCTCTCCCCAGTCCCTCTGCCTCTCTCCCTGCTCACTTTGTCTTTCTCTGTCCCTCAAAATAAAGAAACTTAAAAAAAAATAAGTAGGGGATCCTGGGTGGCTCAGTTAAGCCACTGGCTTCAGCTCAGGTCATGATATTGCAGTTTATGGGTTTGGACCCACATCAGGCACCGTGCTGACAGCTCAGAGCCTGGAGCCTACTTTGGATTCTGTGTCTTCCTGTCTCTCTGACCATCCCCTGCTCATGCTCTGTCTCTGTCTCTCAAAAAATACGTAAACTGTAAAAAAGTTTTTTAAAATGAATAAAATGACAAAGTCTCTAACAATGAGTCCTAGAGAAACATCTGCTTTTGATGTGAAGTGGTGATTTAAAAATGTTCATTCTTTCACTAAATATTATACATCAGAATATCCTATCAGGAATTAGGTCTGCTGAAAAATGGTATATTTTCTTGTTACTGATAATGAGATAAGTAATGCTATGTTTTATTATTCAGCTTCGATGATAGGAATATCAAAGCCCAGGGGGAAATACAGTAATAAATAATAAAAATAATAATAGTAAGAAATTTGACAATTTTTTTCAGAATCACATTTTCCATCAATTATTTGCTCATTAATTCTTTTAAAATATTGTATTTAGAGGTATTTAGATGGCTCAGTTTGTTAAGTTACTGACTCTCTCTCTCTCTCTCAAAATAAATAAATACATTTAAAAGGTGCTTTTCTCTTTAAGAAGTTATTTCTTGTAGAGTCATTGCTAGTTATGTGTATATTTATCTATTTAATGTTCATTGTCAACTTGGGTCTTAAAATGACTATTACAATTCCATAGAAATTAATGACACGGGTTCCAATAAGTGATATAACAGTGTCATTATTACCATTAAGTGTGTGATATCAGTCTGTCAAAAGTTTTTATTGAGAGAGGACAATAAAACACAATAAAACAAAAAAATAACCAATAGAATGATTTTATTTGATAACACTTACATAAGTGTATGACTTGATGCACTGTACAAGTTCTTTTTAATTTGGAAAAAAGTACAATTGTATAGACAGATATTAGAGTTTGGTATAAACATGTGTTGAAATTTCAGTACCAATATACAAGAAATTAATTCCTGAAAGTATAACATTTTTAATGAAATGCATTATTTACGAGCAATCTTCTCAATGCCATGATGACATCCTTGTTCCTCAGACTGTATATCAGGGGATTAAACATGGGAGTCACAATTGTGTAGAAAAGAGAAAGCACTTTGTCAATTCCTGGGGAGTGACTGTTTTTGGGTCTTAAGTAGGTGATAATGGCAGATCCAAAGAACAACACCACAATGATAAGATGAGATGAACAGGTGGAGAAGGCTTTGGCCCGACTTGTGGCTGAAGGCAGTTGAAAGACCATGGAGATGATTTTGCTATAGGAGATAAGTATCAACAGAAAGGGAACGGTGACAATCAACACAGCAACTGTGTAGACCAACATTTCACTCACAAATGTGTCCCCACAAGCAAGCTTGAGGATTGGGGGGATGTCACAGAAGAAGTGGTCAATTAAATTAGAGCCACAAAAGGACAGAGAGAAAATCTGGAATGTTTGCCCTATCTGGACTGGAATTCCACTGATCCAAGAGCCAGCCACCAGCTGGACACAAATCTTGTGGTTCATGACTAGAAGGTAGTGCAGAGGGTTACAGATGGCCATGTAGCTGTCATAGGCCATCACTGCTAGCAGGAAACACTCTGTGGCTCCCAACACAAGAATACAGCACATCTGTGTAGCACAGGCAACTAATGAAATTGTTCTTCTCTGGGTACACAGGTTCGTAAGCATTCTGGGAAGAGTAACTGATACATAGCAGATTTCTTAAAAGGAAAAATTGCCAAGGAAATAGTACATAGGGGTCTGGAGAGCAGGATCCAATTTTGTTATTAGAAATATGATGCCATTGCTCATCACGATAATGATATAGATGATCGAGAACAATCCAAATAGAAGCCACTGGAGATGCGGAACATCAGCGAAGTCCAAGAGAACAAATTCTATCAATTCAGTTAGATTTCCTTCTGCTGTTTTTTCTTTGTGTTTCATCTGTGAAAGGTGTAAATTTAGCATGTACTTTTAGTTTACCTTAACAGATCAATACCTATTCTCTAAATTGCATTAGGGTATCTATATTGGTTTTCTTACCCATTGTAATTGTTTCTAATTTAATAATGTTACTATTTGTGTATTTCTCACTTTCTCAGTTTAGATCCAATGAATTATAAACCACCTTCAATTTCCTTGAAGATTATCCCATATACTTTCTGAATACAGCCCAGGGGAAACCAAACTATGCCCTGCTCAGCACAGACACTGGAAAAACTGGCAATCACTGAAGACAGATCTCCAGCTTTGCCATTTCATCCCACTTTTCCTTCCATTCCTTGACAATCCTATTGTTCTGAACTATGATTTTTCTCCACCACAATTCACTGGTACTATATCAGATTTTGTCTTCCTCATACATTTTCAACTGCCTGATTGAACACTCTCATTACCCTACAACACTTGTTGATTCTGATCATACATTTTCTTATTATACAATTCAAGTCATTGGGCAATTTACAAAAAAAGAGTATTTTCACGCATAGGGGAATACAACAGAAACCTTTTAGTAGGATACTAAGTGGGGAACATTAAGAGTGGAACAAGGTAGAAAGAGCAGAGGGTTTTATTCAGGAAAAGTTGCCTGGGAGTGTAGATAGAGATAGAAATAATCAAACGGCAAACCCTGGGCAAACAGGAATAGCATGAAGTGGATTCATTACCTGTGGGTATGTGAGTGGGCAGGGGGAGAAGTGATGTGATTCAGTGTGCTGCTTGCATCTCCACTGTCTGTTGTTCCACACAAACCACTTCAAGCAACAGTTTCTAAACTCACTTCTGCAGCCAAGAACACTGAGACTTACCAGTAATAGATAATTTGATCTTGTGCACATAGGTTTTGTGATTACAAGTCATTGCCTATTTTCTAATTGGACTTATGTTTGAATCCTAACTGATTTATTATCTGTGTGACGTTAAGCAACTGTTTAGATTTTTAAGACTTGCTTCCTTATTTGTGATAATTAAAAGAGATAATATTGGCAAAGTTATGTAACAATTTTATTCTGATTATTTATTAGTTATGGTTTTATAACTATATTCATGAATATGCTAAGAATATATTATATTCTTAAGTCTTTAGTCCCCAGGATTGTATCATATTGTTTAGAGAAATTGCCTTTATTAGAATTATTGAGTTACTTGTTGGTGATCACTGTTATTTTTTTCATTCTTTCCTTTCATCAGGGTCAGGACTACTAAGGTAAGGTGAGTGAGACGTCTTAGGTACAAAATTTAAGAGGCATTCACTCATTCTCAGGGCTGGTTCTGTGTTGCATAATCCAGGAAGTGAATCCTTAGATATTGCTCTCTGGAAACTCTTGGCTCAAGATGCCCTTAGCTTCTCCATACTGGCGAGGTTAGACGTTGTCCACCAAACATAGCATAATATAGTATCATGGATAAAAAAATACAGTCCAGTCAAGATGGACTGGATTTAAATTATGGCTCCAACACCTGCAAGCCATGTGACCTCATTAGAGATGCTTTATCCCCTTGCCCTGTGGTTCATCCAACTCCACGATTGGCTAAATACTGCCCCAACACTCAGGATATTTATATTAATTAATTGATTTCACATATGTAAAACAACTTGAAGCCTCAAAAGTCTCTCTAAAGGCAGCAGTTATTACTGTTATTAAAAACTAAAATGATTTCTTCTATGGTTCATTCATTTAAGGGTCCAACATAGGCTCAGGTCATAATCTCACCATGGTTGGTAAATTCAAGCCCCATCTAGAACCCTGCTTCAGATTCTGTGTCTCCCTCTCTCTCTGCACATCCACCATTCATGCTCTGTCTCTGTCTCTCAAAAATGAATAAACATTAAAAAAAATTAAAAACCCTAAAATTTATTCTTCTAAATTGTACTTTCTGTTCTAATCAGCATGAAATAAATTATCTAATTTACTTTCTCTGTGTATCACATGATTAATGTGGAAATGGAATGAGACCTTAAAGCAATGAACAGAATGTAATAAAAATATCAAGGTGTGAATTCTTGAATTCTCTGCCAATATTTATGTTTACATTATTGTCTCTGCTCAATGAAGCTAATGCTATGAGTGCATATCAACATTCAGCCAAAAGCATTGCAATTTGGCCAAATATCTTTCAAATGCATTTTCTTTCATTAATACTCTTGATTTGGGAAGTCAGGACTGTGACTGTTTTCCCAGTTAGGATCAATATAGATCTTACAAAATGCTTTTATACCTATGATGGTGCTGAGTATTTGATTCTGAATTTAAGAAAAGCAGCAGATATGTTTTAAATAAAGTCATTATTCTTAAAGGGGAGAAACAGATTAATATACAAAAGAAAATATTCCAGACTTCATGTATCACTTTTACAAATGGCATATATTTAATGTAAACGTTTCATGCTTATTATTGGAGTAAAATTACATCTTGTGCTAAGTAAAATAAAATTTCTAATTATTCAAACCCAACATTTTGGTGATGATATCATCGATGCATAACATGAAATAGTAAGATTTGTGTATGTATTTCTTTTTTAAAAATATTTTTTAAACACTTATTTATTTTTGAGACAGAGACAGAACACAGCGAAGGGGAGGGGCAGAGAGAGACACACACACAAAATTCAAAGCAGGCTCCCGGCTCAGAGCTGTCAGCACAAAGCCCAACATGGGGCTTGAACTTACAGACCATGAGATCATGACCTGGGCTAAAGTCAGATGCTTAACTGACTGAGCCACCCAGTTGCCCTTGTGTATGTATTTCTTAAGAGTGGAACAAGGTGGAAAGAGCAGAGATTTGCTTTGGGTAATCTCATAAAATTATATACTCCTTTCTTGTAAATGTTTATGTTCTTTTTGGTAAAGGGAAATATAACTTAATGTTATTATATGGTTTTATTTAAATCCAAGCCTCTACTCTTTGAAAAACTCCAATAATTTAGGAAATGTATAACAACATTCCAATTGAGTTACATCTTGGAAACCAACCAAGCCTCCGCTATATTTCATATTTGTATTTGATATAAATTGGCAACTTAAACTTTAAATTAATTTAAAAACAATATTGAATTTAAAACTCTTTTTCATTATTTTACAAATCCTTAACTGTCATTTCCTTAAAATAAATGTTCTTTGGATTCCCCAGTGGTTATAACATTGTTTCATGGATTGTTTTGTTTTACATCTCTTATTACAATATCAGGTTGAATACATAAGTATGACAATTATTTCTTACAGTTGTTTGCTCAAATGAAGTTTCCTATAATATTGTCTATACCTAGAAAAAATACTTCAATTATTACAGTTTTTAGTATTTCAAAGTGACTTAATACCATTATTTATCATTACTTCATTATAAATTTTATTTAATAGAATCAGAAATATAATCACTCTAATGAAATGACATATTTGCTACTTTGTTAAATACTAATTTTACATTTAAAAATAGATTCTAAAGCCTAATATCAGTATAAATTCATTTATATTTACCATTTTTATTTGGGATGTTGCTGATTTTTTTCACTATAGAGGTAATGATTCAACTCAATTGCTGTAGTCGAAAATCACTTGTTTCATCAAATATACTCAAGTCACCTTTATAATATTCTGTGATTTCTAAATACAAACTGCTTTTTAAATAAAAGTAGTTAATTTTACCCCAGGGATCTCTTCTACCTGGCTAATTGACATTTCTAATTAGAAGCATCACTTTATCACTCTCTGATTTGTTATATTTATTTTTTCCACAAAGCTCTTAGTCTCCCCAGAATACGTTCTTTTCAACCCCTCCGTGGAATAGAGTGTAAAGCACATCATATTACTTAGACATGAACAGGGTGCTGAGCATTACTATCTGAGACCATCCAAAATTGAAACACACCCAATTCTTACTTGATTCACTATGAAAGCTTTGAATGGAGCTTCTGTTCCTATTAGATTGAGATCTTGAACTTATTTTTCTTTTGTTCTCCTGTAGAATAGGTTCCTTGATCACTACTTAGAGGCTGGCCTATGTAATCATTGTATTAAGTGTTCTGACGACAAGTGTCATATACAAAACTACAATAATATTGGCTTCTTCATGGCCGCCTTCCAATGTGAGATTTAGTTGTTTAATGCATTACACATGGTTAAAAAAAAATTGGGGAGAATTTTTTCCCTTCTTTTGAGGAATATCCCTTACTGTTTTTTTCCCAATTTCATGTTACATTTTCAAAGTGTGAATATTTCCGAGACTTACTTGGAATAAAATGCAAATCTGAAATAAGTCCAGCTAAGATAATGGGAAAGGCTCTGAGCAAATGGTCTGTGAATTCTAAGCTTCAATTCTGGGAAAGACAATTTTCTATTTTTCAGAATCTTGGCTTGGGATCAATTCTTATGTCAAAAAGAGGATATTGCTTTCTGTCGTTTAGTAAATAGTGATTTCTAGGGGTTTATGATTAGGAAGACAAAATATTTCTGAGATAGGAAACTCCTATAGCAATGTGATAGCAAGGAGTGATTAGGGAAGATAAGCAGGTGCCCAAGGTCATGGAAGAGAATGTACAGGGGAGCCAGATGTGACAGAGCTCGGCAAAGGAGTGAGAGGTGAACCAGCCTGGAGTTCCTGAGGATGCACATCCAAGAAGCATCTGCTGAGGACTTCAAAGCCTCATCACCAGCAAGGTGGAGTACTAGGCGTGGGTAGAGAGATCCCATGGCTTTGAGTAGAATCTTGATAAAAAAATACTCAAATGCAAGTGATAATTTGTTCTTCATTAAGACAGTCTACCAAATTGGCCAAATATGGACATATAAAATAAATGTTCTTGGGACAACTGGGCAGCCATAGAGGAAAACGGATTAACTTTTGTCAAAAGCACATTACTGCTAGAAAACTCTCAATGCTAACCCAGGTTCAAATATTTCAGAGAGTGATGTGAGGTGAGCATTCTAAGTAAAAGGTCTTATGTTTTGGAGTAATGAAAGTTCATGACTCAAACTCTAAACTGTAGGACACAAAAACTTGTTAGTTCTACTTGATGGATAGATGCCTTAATTATGATATAATGTCCTTTTTCATCTCTTGTTACCGTTTTTAGTTTAAAATATAGTTTGATATAAATATGCTTACTCTACCTTTCTTTGTCTTCAAGTAGCATGATAGGTGGTTCTCCATCCACTCACTTTCAATCTGAAGGTGTTCTTAGATCTAAAATGAATCTCTTACAGACAGCATATGGTTGTATCTTGGATTTTATCCATTCTGATACCCAGCCTTTGGACTGGGACACTTAGTCTTTTTACATTCAGAGTGACTATTGAAAGATATGGATTTAGTGTCACTGTGTTGTCTGTAGGTTTCATGTTTGCAGTGATGTCTCTAGACATTTTTAGTCTTTGAAGCATTCCAGTCACTGAACCACCTTAGGATCTGCAGGGCTAGTTTGGTGGTCATGAACTCTTTGAGTTTTTGTCCGGGAAAGCCTTTATCTCTCCTTCTGTTTTGAATGGCAGCCTTGCTGTATAAAGGATTCTTGGCTACATGTTTTTCCTATTCAGCCCATCAAATATTTCCTGCCAAATTTCCCTTCTGGTTTTCCAAGTTTCAGTGGACAGGTCTGCTACTACCCTTGTGTGTCTACCCTTGTATATTAAGGCTCTTGTTTCCCTAGCTGCTTTCAGAACTCTCTCTTTATCTTTGTATTTTGCCAATTTTACTATGAGACTGTGGGGAAGACCTATTCTTATTTATTCTGAATGGGGTTCTCTGTGCCCCCTGGATTTGGATGTCTGCTTCTTCCCCAGATTAGGGAAGTTTTTAACTATAATTTTTTCAAGTAAAGCTTCTGTCCCTTTCTCTCTCTCTCTTCTACTGGAATTCCTATTATACAAGTATTATTACATTTCATTGAATCACTTAGTTCTCTAATTCTCCCTTCATGTGCTAGTATTTTCTTATCTCTCTTTTTTGTGGCTTCATCATTTTTATCTTCAATTTCACTTATTCTCCCTTCTGCTTCCTCCGTCCTTGCTGTCACTGTACCTAGTTTATTTTGCATCTCATTTACAGCATTTCTTAATTACTCATGACTATTTCTTAGTTCCCAGCTGCAGGTCTAGGTTCAATATTTGCAAATCAATACATCCTGAAGACAGGAAAAGAACCATATGATCCTATCAGTAGATGCAGATAAAGCGTTTGACCAAATATAGCTTCCTTTATTAATAAAAACCCTCAAGAAACTCAGGATATAAGGAACATAGCTTACCATCATAAAAGTCATATATGAAAGGCCCACAGCTAATATCATCCTCAATAGGGAAAAACTGAAAGCTTTCCCCCTGAGATCAGTAAGACAAGAAGGATGTCCACTCTCACCACTGTTGTTTACCATAGGGATGGAAGTCCTAGCCTTAGCAATCAGACCACAGAATGAAACAAAAGGCATCCAAAGAGTCAAAGAAGTCAAACTTTCACTTTTTGCAGAAAACATGATACTCTACATGGAAAACCCAAAAGACTCCACCAAAAATCTGTTAGAACTGGTACATTAATTCCGCAAAGTCATAGGATATAAAATCAATGTACAGAAATTGGTTACATTTCTATACACCAATTGTGAAGCAACAAAAAGAGAAAACAATAAATCAATACTATTTACAATTGCACCAAGAACCATAAAATACCTAGGAATCAACATAATGAAAGATGTAAAAGATCTGTATGTTGAAATTTATAGAAAACCTATGAAAGAAGTTGAAGACACAAAGAAATGGAAAAACTTTCCATGCTCATGGAGTGGAAGAACAAATATTGTTAAAATGTCCATACTACCCAAAGCGATCTACACATTCAATGCAATCCCAAAGGAAATTGCACCCGGATTCATCTCAGAGCTAGAACAAACAATCCTACAATTTTTATGGAACCACAAAAGACAACAAATAGCCAAAGTAATGTTGAAAAAGAAAACCAAAGCAGGAGACATCATTATCCCAGATTTTACCCTCTACTACAAAGCTGTAATCATCAAGACTGTATGATATTGGCTCAAAAACAGACACATAGACCAAAAGAATAGAAAAGAGAACCCAGAATTGCCCCCCCAAGTGTATGGCCAAATAATCTTTGAAAAGGCAGGAAAGAATGGAAAAAAGACAGCCTCTTTAACAGATGGTGCTGGGAGAACTGGACAGCAACATGAAGAAGAATGAAACTGGATCACTTTCTTACACCATACACAAAAATAACTCAAAATGGATGAAAGACCTAAATGTGAGACAGGAAACCATCAAAACACTAGAGGGGAAAATATGCAACACCTTCTTTGACCTTAGCCATAACAATTTCTTTCTCAACACATCTCTGAAGTCAAGGGAAATAAAAGCAAAGGCAAACTATTTGGGCCTTATCAAGATAGAAACCTTCTTCACAGAAAAAAAAAACAATCAGCAAAACTAAAAGGCAACTGTCAGAATGGGAGAAGATATTTGCAAATGACATATTGGATACAGGGTTAGTATTCAAACAACTCTATTAAGAACTTACCAAACTCAACACCTGAAAAACAAATAATCCAGTGAAGAAATGAGCAGAAGACATGAATAGACACTTTTCCAAAGAAGACATTCAGACTTCACTCATCATCCAGGAAATACAAATCAAAACCAGATTGAGATACTACCTCACACCAGTCAGAGTGGCTAAAATTAACAACTCAGGGAACAACATGCTGGTGAAGATATGGATAAATGGGAACTGCCTTGCACTAATAGTCGCAACACTGTATAATAGCTAACTTGATTATAACTTATATTTAAAATTAATTAATTAATTAACTATAAAACATTTAAAAAATAATGGGCTTCCTAAATATTGCCTTTTAACCTTAACTAAAACGTTATGTAGAATATGATTATGGCTCTTTTTATGCAATATGCTTCATCAGTGTTGTATATAATTGTGTTTTATTCATTTTTATCACCCTCTGGTTTTCTGCTGGGTTAAGAATCACAATCATTTCTCAATATAATTTGATAGCAATTTGCTATTATGAATGGTGCAAAGATGAGCATTCTTTTTTTTAAGTTTATTTATTTTTGAGTGAGAGTGAGAGCACAAGATGGGGGAGGGGAGAGAGGAAGATTGAGACACAGAATCCAAAGCAGGCTCCAGGCTCTGCTGATGGGGGGTTCAAACCCACAAACCATGAGATCATGACCTGCCCTGAAGTCAGACGTGTAACTGACTGAACCACCTAGGTGTCCCAAGGGTGAGAATTCTTGGAGATGTCCCCTGGCACACATATGGCTGGATTTTTGCTGGTACACACCTAGGTGTAAAATTCTCTAGATCACATTTTTTAGCTATCTGTTAAAGTAGTGTACCAATTCACATCTAAGCATTGGGTGACAGCTCCCTTTGCTTCACATATTTTACACATGGGATATGGTTGGCATTTTTTTTTTTTTGTCTTTTTGATGGGAGTGTCATGGTGATATTGTTATCTTAATAAGAAGTACGCATCGATCTCTGCCTCTGACTACTGACACAGGCCTCCTGGAAAACCTGTACTTAAGTGATAAGCTCACTTGGAACATCTTTTGTTCTACTCTTTGGTCTTTGATCTTGGTTACTGATATGGTACTCCTGTAACTCTTAAGATTTCCTGGGTGGTGGCTGTGTCTTTTGTTCTAATGAGGAGACTTAGGGTGTACTTGTAGATGGCTTCTGGATGAGGACTGATCACCAGAAAGACCAAGGCATGATTAGAAGCTGAGCATTTTTAGCTCTCTTTACCTCCATTTTGTTGAGAAGTGAGAGAGGCTGAACTAGAGTTAATGGCCCAGCAGGACTACATGAAGCCTCTAAACATCTCCAAAGCTTGGGATCAGAAATATTCCAGGTAGATGAACTCATTCATGTACCAGGAAAGTGACATATCCCAGTATATGGGAACAGAAATTCCTCCACTCCAGAATCTCCTGGAATTTGCCCCAATATATGCATCTCTTCATCTGGCTGTTCATCTGTATCCTTTATCATATTATTTAATAACTGGAAAAAGTAAATACTTCTTTGAGCTACTCTAGCAATTTAATTGCACCCTTGGAGGGGGTCATGGGAACTTCCCCTCTATAGCTTGTTGTGCGGGAAAACCTCTACCTATCTGGAGACTGGAAGTGTCAGAAGTGAAGCATGCTCTGTGAGGAATAAAGGATATTCCCAGGGAAGAAATAACACAGTAGGAAGAATGGAGGAAAAGACTGAATTTTTCAAAAACTTTCTAGATCTCATTTGGTTTTCATTTGCATTATTCTGGTTACTAAGGAGCCATTTTTGTTTTTCCTTCCCCCACCTCTCAGTTATTTGGTTATCATCTTTTGTGAAAGAGCTCCTTACATTTCTTTTCTTTGTTTTGTTTTGTTTTTTTCATTTTTAATACTTCCTTATATGAAGTATTTGAACCCTTTGTATTGAAAAAAGTTCTCTCTGAATGGACCCTTGGATGAAGAGTTCTTCAAAATACAGTTCAAAAGCAATGTTTCCCACTATGGCTGCTAATTTTATTAAAATATTTTTCTCACCCAAGGTCATGAAGATAATATACAAAACCTTTAAAGATAAAATACATTACCTTGAAAACATCATTGCATTTCATATGCAGTTTTACAAAGGATCTAGATTTTTTTCATAAATGACATGAAGTAAAGGTTAATTTCTCTCTTCCTTCTGTCCACATATCCATTTATATCAATACAGTTTATTTAAAGACCATGTTTTCTATACTATTCTGTATTATAAACTTTTACATGTTCAAATGTGTCCATATTCTGTAGTCACCAACAAATATTCTTTAAAAGCTTTCCATATATAATAGTCTTGACTAGTTGATTTTTCAACTAGTATTTGTCAATTTTGAGAGAGAGAGGGAGCACACATGTGAACAAGCAAGCAGAAGAGGGGCAGAGGGAGAGAGATGAATTTCAAGCAAGCTATGAGCCAGCAAAAAACCATGATGTGGGACTCGATCTCACAAACTATGAGATATGACCTGAACCAAGATCGAGTCAGTTGCTTAACTGACATATTAAAACATACAGCTATTATACAGTGACCCAAATTATCAGACAGCGAAGTGTTAACTCTACGTTTTCAGTTCTCTGGGGTGCCTGGGTGGTACCTTATTAACCCTAAGAGAAAATGAACACATGCATTGTTTACTCTAGTTTCATTTTGTAAAGATTCTGTGGAGTCTGATAAATTTCAAAAAAAAAATTAACATTTATTTTACTACAATTAAGTTTGAAAGGATTTATCTTAATTTATTTCATGTAAGCCTTATTTAATAAGAGATTTAATTTCCAACATTTTCTGTGTCTTGTTAAGTATTTAAATTTTTGCTTTTTTCTTCTGTTATTTTTTAATTTGTAGATTATCATTTCCAGAAAGTAAGATCACCTTTATGTGTATTTTTGGTACTGAAAGAGAGATATGTCCAATTTATAAATTTACCACTTAAATAAATCTGATAATCATGTACATTCTTTTTAAGTTTAATTTATAAAAATCCAAAAATTCCTTTTGTCAATATTTGTATAGTTTTTAGTCTATGTTAACTCTCTGATTTGTCAAATCCTGAGAATCCTTTTATTAATTCTACACTCATTGACATTTTCTCTTTCCTTCCCTTTTGGTTTTAAAGATTATCATCAGTGCATATTCACTGACAGGCATTTATTTTAATTATGTCCACTTTTATAATCTTAAATGTGCACAATTTTGTGCCTATTGTTAAAGGCCTTTTAGTTTTTTTTTTTTAATTTGCTTTTTAAAAAGTTTATTTATTTACTCTGAGAGAAAGAGACAGCAGGGGAAGGGGAGAGAGAAAGACAAGCAGGCTCCACACTGTCAGCATGGACACCAACATGGGGCTCTAACTCAGAAGCCCTGACATCCTGACCTGAGCCAAATCTAGAATCAGAAATAACCCAGTGAGCCACCCAGGCACCCCAAGTCCTCTTAGTTAGTTTTATAAGAAAATACTCTAAATATTATATATCATGAATCCTTTTATCTTTATTTTTAATTTTTTTAATGTTTATCTAATTTTGAAATAGAGAGACAGACCTTGAGTGGGGGATGGGTAGAGAGAGAGGGAGACACAAATTACCAAGCAGGCTACAGGCTCTGAGCTGTGAGCACAGAGCCCAAACCCAGGAGCACCGAGATCATGACCTGAGTTGAAGTCAGACATTCAAGCAATTGAGCCACCCAGGGGCCCATCCTGATTCCCTTTAGTTCATAAGAAAAATCTGTTGTTTTTTTCCTTTTCTTTTTGTTTCAAGTTCTATTTAAATCCCAGTTAGTTAACATACAGTGTACTATTAGTTTCAGTGATGCATCGCTTACATATCAAAAATAAAAGATGATTTGGCAGATATTTAAATTTCTCTGCTAGATGCTAAATGCACTATAAGATACTTGGCAACAATAAGAAAGGGAGTAATGCAAGAATTTTCTTTACTATGAACTTTTATGTTTTCTGACTAAAAAGTTATTATTTCTTATAACTTAAATGATGCATTCCCTTTGTAATAAATCCAAACTATAAATAAAAATCTAATAAAAAATCAGAAATCATTAGAAATCCTACCAATGCCAGGAAGCCAATATTTTCTTCTATTCCACATCCTCCTTGATACTAAGTGGGCTAATGTGCATAACGCTCACTACCACTTGCACATATAATTTGTTGTATGAGATGATGAAAAGCTAACCTTGTCTGTTTTAAAAAATACTTACATTTTATACATACATTTATTTTCTTTCTCACATGTAAGGAAAGCTTGGAATGTCTTCAGTGAAGGAGCTCTAGAATATTGTCTTGAGAGGCTGTGCTGTATTATACAGCGTTGATGTACTCCAGTGTCTTAATATGTTCCAACTGAGAGCACCTTTCCTTTGCTTCCTGCTTCCTTTTGAACTATGAAAAAACCTGTACTAAACACTCTTGAGCAAACATGTTTGCTCAATATTATTAAACAAACACAGGTATTAGATTATAGATTATAAATTAGGTTATTTTTATAAATTAGCTTGTTGCAATTGAAATAATTCGTGCTTTGATTTGTCAGAAGCTCTTAACTGAATCATAGGAAAGGAAGGTTCCTTAACATGATGTGAGGTTGCTATGATGATATTAGTGTACATTGTTGAGTAACGAAACAAGAAGATATTTTTCTCTGTTGTCTCTACATGACAAACATATAAGTAAATTCTTTCTGCAATATCAGGTATTTGAGTCATATTATTACCTTTGTTAGTAGTTTTCTCAGTGCAGCCATGATGTCTTTGTTCCTCAGAGTGTAGATAATGGGATTCAATGTTGGGATCAAAACGGTGAAGAAAAGAGAGATCAATTTCCCAGCTCCTTCAGATTGTTTTGACTTCTGTTGTGTATAATTGATGGTAGCCGTTCCATAGAATAAGACTACAACTATTAGGTGAGAAGAACAGGTGGAGAAGGCTTTAGCCCTCCCTTTGGCTGAAGACAATTTCCGAATGCTGCAGATGATTTTGCCATAGGAGACCACAATCAACAGAAATGGTATCATGATAATTATCACTGCAACTACATAGACTTCTATTTCATTCACAAATGTGTCCCCACAAGCTAGCTTGAGTATTGGGGGGATGTCACAGAAGAAATGATTGATTATGTTAGACCCACAAAAGGGCAGAGAGAAAATCTGGCATGTTTGCCCAATTACAAATGGAATGTCACTGACCCAGGAGATAGTCACCAGCTGGACACACTTCCTGGGGTTCATGATTAGAGGGTAGTGCAGAGGGTTACAAATGGCCACATAGCGGTCATAGGCCATCACTGTCAGCAGAAGACACTCTGAGCCTCCGAACATAAGGACAAAACACATTTGTGCCTCACAGGCAATGAAAGAAATTTTTCCTTTCTGGGTCTATAGGTCTATTAGCATTCTGGGTATTGTGACTGTTACATAACAGATTTCTAAGAAGGACAAATTGCTAAGAAAAAAATACATAGGGGTCTGGAGAGCAGAGTCAATTCTTGTTATCGATATAATGATGCTATTGCACATCAGGATAGTTATGTAGATGACTAAAAATATCCCAAAAAGAACCCAGTGGAGATTAGGAATATCAGAAAACCCCAAGAGAACAAATTCCACTAGTGTGGTAATGTTGGAAATTTCTGTTTTAATTGATTCTCCATCTGCAGACATAGTAAAATAAAGACGGTTAATCCATTAACAATTTTAAACCACATTTTTCTCTCCTGTTAACTGAAACAGATGCATTAATATATTTATTTATTTTTTTTTGTTATTTCTACCACTGCTTTGCTCTTTTTCTAGGAAAAGATATGTGAAATCTCAAAAATGAACTTAAAATCACTTAAAATCAATTCAGGAACGAAAATACAAATATATTTTAAACTTGCATATACTAATCATAGAGGTAATGAGAAGTATGCATTGATACTTATAGCATATTGTGCAGGAGTAATATGTAGTTATTGCACCCTTATTACGAATGAATTACAATACAGGCTTTTTCTATTGTTTTTGTCTGAGTTCATTTATTGTGTATGTATTCCCTCTTCTTTCTAATCAAATATTTTCCCTTAAAATGTTATTTAATTCTTATTCAAGAAGAGTTTTAAGTCATCCCATTTATCTTCCAATGAGAATCAATTTCTTAAACCAACCCTTTGTTCCTGAGAGAATAAATACATGTAACTTTATTATTCGACTTAATGTACTTCTCCCATCACTCCTGCTAAATATTGAAATCATTAATCCTATCACATCAGTAACTTTCCTTATTAACACATCTTATGCAATACATGATAAATATCACTCAACCTTTAATTCAATCTAGAAAAATAACCCATTCATCACACTATTTTCTATATATTCCTTTTTATCTATGTAAGATTCCATAATGCACTGTGATATAATTTGCCTTACTTTACTTAATATTCTCATCTAATATCAGTCAGTCAACAATGTTTAACAATTCTAGTATACTTTATACAGGTTTGGTCTCCAACTTTCCAAAAAAAGTATGTTTCCCTACTTCATCAAGTCTATATTCAAACTAGTTTTCAAAATGACCTCAAGTGAATCATTTTTATTATAAGTATCATTATTGTTATTTGACATATATTTGATTTTACTTTATTTTTAGGAAAATTATGAATTATATGGATTATGTTAAGTAGTGTAGGGGTCCAGGGCAGGCTGCCTCAAAACATACCACAATGGTATAATGATTATTTTGTATTAAAGTTCCTAAAGAATCATTTGTATGGAACCACAAAAAACCCAAAATAGCCAAAGTAATGTTGAAAAGGAAAAGCCAAAGCAGGAGGCATCAAAATCCCAGAGTTTAGCCTTTCCTCCAAAGTTGTAATCATCAAAACAGTATGGTATTGGCACAAATACAGAAACATAGACCAGTGGAGTAGAATAGAGAACCCAGAAATGGATCCACAAATGTATGGACAACTAATATTGGACAAAGCAGGAAAGAGTGTCCAGTGGAAAAAAGACAGCCTCTTTAACAGATGGTGCTGGGAGAACTGGACAGCAACATGCAGAAGAATGAAACTGGATTACTTTCTTACACCACACACAAAAATAAACTCAGAATGAATGAAAGACCTAAATGTGAGACAGGAAATCATCAGAACACTAGAGGAGAAAACAGGCAACAACCTCTTTGACCTCAGCCGTAGCAACTTCTTACACATGTCTCCAAAGGCAAGGGAAATAAAAGCAAAAATAAACTATAGGGACCTCTTCAAAATACAATGCTTGTAAACTGCAAAGGAAACGATCAACAAAAGTAGAAGTCAACTAACAGAATGTGAAAAGATATTTGCAAATGACATATCAGATAAAGGCTTAGTATCCAAAATCTATAAAGAATTTACCAAACTTAACACCTGAAAAACAAATAATCCAGTGAATAAATGGACAGAAGACATGAATAGACACTTTTCCAAAGAAGACATCCAGATGGTCAACAGACACATGAAAATATGTTCAATATCACTCATCATCTGGGAAATACCAATCAAATCCACATTGAGATACCACTTCACACTAGTCAGAGTGGCTAAAATGAACTGAGGAAACAACAGATGCTGGCAAGGATGTGGAAAAATGGGAACTTTCTTGTACTGTTGGTGGGAATGCAAACTGGTGCAGCCCTTCTGGAAAACAGTGTGGAGGTTCCTCAAAAATTAAAAGTATAACTACCTTACAACCCAGAAATATCACTACTAGGATTTTATCCAAAGGATACAGAAGTGCTGATTCATAGAGACACATGTATCCCAATGTTTAAGCAATGATTTCAACAATAGCCAAATGATGGAAACAGCTTAAATGTCCATCAACTGATGAATGGAAAAGAAGATATGGTTTATATATACAATGGAATACTATTTGGTGATGAGAAAGAATGAAATCTTGCCATTTGCAGTAATGTGCATGAAACTGGAGGGTATTATGCTAAATGAAATGTCAGTTAGAGAAAGATATATGTTTTCACTCATATGTGCAACAACAACAACAAAAAAACGTGGGGAAAGGGAAGGGGAAAAACTGGTTACAAACAGAGAGGGAGGGAGGCAAAACATGGGACTATTCGATACAGAGAACAAACTGAAGTGTGTTGGTGGTTGCGGGTTAGAGACAGGAAAATGGGTGATGGGCTTTGAGGAGGGCACTAGTTGGGATGAGCATTGGGTATTGCATTTAAATGGATCATGGGAATCTACCCCAAAAAACTAAGAGCATACTGTATACACTGTATGTTAGCCAAGTTGACAATAAATTATATTAAGGAAGAAGAAGAAGAAGAAGAAGAAGAAGAAGAAGAAGAAGAAGAAGAAGAAGAAGAAGGAGGAGGAGGAGGAGGAGGAGGAGGAGAGGAAGGAGTAGAAGAAGGAAGAAGAACAAGAAGAACAAGAAGGAGAAGAAGAAATCAGTCAGTGCAAGAAGAACACTCTGACAGTCCCTGTTTTGTCTCCAGAAGCAGGAAATAAATTTCCAGTGTGAAAGTTACCCTCTTTGTACCAGAAGATAGAGAGACGTTCTTATCATCAAAAATAGAGAATTCAGGGTGGAATAAAACTGTTTGAACAAACCTTGTACCTTTTTAAAGTTTTGCTACCCTAACCTAAATTCTGTTTGGAATTCCTTTGCCCAAAATGTATAAAAAAATGGGGTGCCTGTGTGGCTCCGTTGGCTAAGCAACCAGCTCTTGGTTTCAGCTCAGGTCATGATTTTATATTTTTGTTGTAAGCTTCTTTCAGCATGGAGCTTGCTTGAGATTCTGTCTCTCCCCACTGTTTCTGCCCCTCTGATGCTTGTGTGTGCTCTCTCATTCTCTCTCACTCACTCTTTCTCTTTCAAAATATATAAAAACAAAACATTCAAAAACATACAAAAGCAACATTACATGCCTTTTTGAGTCTCAAATTTTTTATTGGGCCTCTGTGCACACAGAATTAACTCTATTTTCTTCTCTTAATCAGTCTTGTGTTAATTTAATGCTTAGCCCTGCCAGAAGAATCTTGAAAGGTAGAGAAAAATATTTCCTCTCCAAGAGTAGTAAACTCATTTTTTGATAAAGGTATCAGAATTTTATGCTTTTCTTTTTTGTCATTTGTATCCTGAGCCCCAATTTTATAAGTATCCTTAAATAAGAGTCTAGTAGCACAATTATAGCTTACCTTTATGGATTTGCATGAAGCTATTTATGTGACTGTAGGTGTTTGGTAAGTGTAAACTTTTTAAGTTCTTCTTTTGTGCCAGTAATTGGCTGTAATTCTCCAGTACTCTTGCTAACTTCCAACATTAGATGCTTTTAAATAAGAAGCAGTCATGCTCATCCTGAGGGACATCTCTTCATCTCTTGTGTATCATTTTGATTTCTAGGAGACAGCTTCTGTTTTGCAGTCATTACAGTTCAGTTAAAAAAAAAAAAAAAAAAACCTTTCTCTGTAGATAACGTTGTCTTCTCTTTAGGCCCTTCTTGGCACAAAGCTCTCTTGTAAGGAGGAGTCCCCTGGTGGGGAAATTTTACTTAATTGATTTGCATTACTTTCAGGAAAAAAAAAACTTAAAAAATCTTTCTATCTATTGCATTTCAGATCCTTCATAATTGGTGTGGGTTTGCTTTTTCCATAATTCACTCAGATTAGATCATCCACAGCCTTAGACAAAATGTTGTATATTTCATCACATTAATATGGTATGCTTGGTTGTTAAATATATTAGGTGGGGAGATCCCTTTACAGAAGTGGAGAGCTTTGTTCCCAGATTAAGTTCTGTGGAAATTGAAGCATGCCTTGTCTGCTGACAAAAATCTAGACGGTTTTGTTCATGTTCTGGTGTCCACTCAGGCATCAGGGCAAATGTCTAGTTGATTCCAAATGTGAACCACCTCAAACAATAAGTATTATCCACACAATTATTTGGGAAAAAAAAGAAAAAGGAAGCTTTCCTGTCAAACTCATTTCCTATTTCAACTACTGCGAGGTAGGTATGGTAATAAAATTATCAGGCATAAAGTTTCAAACCCAATATCTACTTGTATTTGGAATTACATTTGCGTTTTTCTTTTTGGAGTTCTTTGACCATTTGTTGAAATAGTGCTTTTCTATTTGTCAAAATAGTGTATTTCCAAAACTGCATTTCATTTTTGTATTTTAAGCCTGCTTGTCTTCACTATAGCATTCTTAATATAAATTGGTCTTCAGTACTCATTATTGTAACTGATTTGGTATTGCTGAGGGACTTCCTTCATGTTTTATACAAATAGGAACTTTCTTCATGATGTGTGAAATAAGATGACTGTTACTTATAGGCTGCGACAAATTGAATGACCATTCCCTGCGGGAGTAGACTGATTTAAACCTTATCTTGTCCCTAAGTCAGAGAATTGAGTGTTTCTTTATTTCACTAAGTATCACCATCACCAACCTAAATATAATTTAAATTGAAACAATGCCTTAGATATGTCAGTGGTTTAACAAAATAGAGAATCATCTTCCACTCTTACCAGAGTACAATTTTTTGGTCAGGGATTAAGAAACTCTGGTTCCTTGGGGCTCCTGGGTGGCTCAGTTGAGTAAGCATCTGACTCTTGATTTCATCTCCAGTCATGATCTCATGGTTCCTGAGACTGAGCCCCATATTGGACTCTGTGGTGACAGCATGGAGCCTTCTTGGAATTTTCTCTCTCTCTTTTCACTGCCCCTCCCCTGCTCACACACACACTCTCTCTCTCTCTGAAAATAAACCAAAAGAAGAAGAAGAAGAAGGAGGAGGAGGAAGAGGAGGAGGAGGAGGAGGAGGAGGAGGAGGAGGAGAAGGAGAAGAAGAAGAAGAAGAAGAAGAAGAAGAAGAAGAAGAAGAAGAAGAAGAAGAAGAAGAAGAAGAAGAAGAAGAAGAAACTGGTTCCTTTCATCTAAGAATCCCATTTCCTCTAGTTTTTTCAACTTTCTAGTTCACTATTGGATCTTCAGTATTCACACAGCTGAGAATGAAATATAGACAGGAAATAAGGAAACAAATTCAATCCTAAGAGCCTCAAAATAAATAGACACATCATTTCTATCCTTGCGCTATTGTAGAAATAACCACATGGTCGATGTAGATATGAGAGTGTTAGGGAATTTTGTTTGCAGTATGTCTAAGAAATGGAAATATATTTAGAGAACAACAAGCCAGACTCTGCCACAGAGCTCACTTTTTGTCTCTTAGAGTGTGTTATAGCATGCTATAATATGTAAATATTTAATTTATTTTTTATTACAGAGACAGGAGGAAAAGGGGAGGGGACACACAGGAATAGAGAGAGGGAGAGAAAGAATCTTAAACAGGCTATATGCCCCTGTGGAGCTTACCTTGGGGCTTAATCTCATGACTCTGATGACATGGCCTGAGTCAAAATCAAGAGTCTGACACTTAAATGACTGAACCACACAGATGCCCCAACATGTGAACCTTTAGGCTGAAGTTCTAGCATGACATTTACATAACAGTAATAATTGGTGGTACATAACTATATGGCAGCTTTTTAAAAGATAGATTTATGTCTAATGGAATATCATATTATTTTGTTTCTGTTTGTTTGTTTTTAAAGTTTATTTATTTATTCAGGGAAGAGGGGCAGAGAGAGTTGGAGAGGATCTGTAGTAAACTCTGTGCTCGATATCACAAATCATGGGATCATGACCTGAGCTGAAATCGAGTTGGTGTTCAACTGATTGAGCCACCCAGGCTCTCCAGTCTGTTGCTTTAAATACAATCACTCAGGATATAATCCTGATACCATAAAGTCCAGCATAAAATGGCAAGTTAAAGAATGAGTAAACATAATCAATTCATATTCAAGCAGGAAAATAAACTACAGAATAACTTTAGATTAGACAACAGCAGAATTAAGTGGAAAAATAGATAATGAGTTCAAATCAGTGACTAATGCAGTAAACTTTAAGGTAGCCAGTTTCTCAAGACCATTATGACATCCATATTCTTCAGAGTGTATATCATGGGGTTAAACATCAGAATGACAATAGTATTAAAAGAGAAATAACTTTGTTCTGACAGGTATGTAATGATTTTTGGATCTGCAGAATCAAACTACAACTGTGATGTGAGATGAGCAGGTGGAAAAAGCTTTGGCTGGTCCAGTTGCCAATGGCAACTTGAGGATGTTGGAGATAATTTTATTGTAGGATCCAAGTATCAACAGAAAAGGGATCATGGCAAGCATCACAGTGACTGGAAAAACCAACATCTCTTTCAGGAAAATGCTCCCACAGCCAGCCTGAGTAGTGGAGCAATGTCACAGAAGTGACTGATTTGGTTAGGCTCACAAAATTGTAGAGTGAAAATCTGACACGTCTGCCCTATTTTGACTGAAACTCCACAGATTCAAGAGCCAGCCAACATCAGCTGGATACAGGGCTTGTGGTTCATGACTAGAGGACATTGCAGAACATGACAAATGGCCATGTAGTGGTCATAGGCCAACTCTATCAGTAGAAAGCCACCTATATTTGCAGGCATAAAGAGAAAGAAATATTTTCGTAGCACAGGCAGAACAGATGTTTATTTTCTGAGTCCAAAAGTTTAGGAATATTCTAGAAAGAATACAAATACATAACACATTTTCAGGAAGGAAAAACTACAAAGGGAAAAATGTATGGATGTTCAACTCTAGTTATGAGAATAACGATGCCATTTCCCAAAAAGATTATCACATAGACAAGAGAAATATCACAAAAGGAAGCATTCAGATATTGGGAATACAAGAAAATCATGACACAATACATTTCATCATTGAAGTGAGATTTGCTTGTGTGTGTGTGTGTGTGTGTGAGAGAGAGAGAGAGAGAGACAGTGTGTGTGAGTGTGTGTTCCAACTGTGAAAATAGTGAAATTAGTCATGTATCCTTTTGGTTTCAACTATTTTCTATTCCCAAGAGGAGTTTGAAGAATTAAATTTCTTTCTAGATGCTTAATACTCTGAAAGACATTTGGTAGCCATAAAAAAGGAATTAATGCAAGAATTTTCTTTGCTATGTTGTTTTGCTATGTTTTCTGACTAAAAAGTTATTGTTTCTTGGACTTTACATGATACATTCTCTTTGTAATAAATTCAAACTACAAAATCATAATTAAAAATCAGAAATCATTTGAATTACTACCACTGTCAGGAATCTGATATTTTTTTTTCTATTCCACATCCTCCTGGATACTAAGTAGGCTAACGTGCATAAAGCTCACTACTAACTTGCCCATGTAAAACGTTGGATGGAGTGTTAACTTTCTTTGTTTCAAAAAAATAGTTACATTTTATACATACATTTACTTTCTCTCTCACATGTCAGGAAAAGTTGGAATGTCTTCAGGGAAGGATCCCTAAAACATCTTGGGAGGCTGTGCTGTATTATAGGCATTGATATACTCCAGTATCTTATTATGTTCCAACTGAGAGCCCCTTTCCTCTGTTTCCTGCTTTCTTTTGCATTATGAAAAAAAAAAAAACCCTCTTGAGCAAACATGTTTAATAAGAATTCTTAAACAAACACAGGTAGCAATCTTTCACGGACAAATATTATTTCTACAAGACGAGTTTTCATTGATATAGTTTTTAAAATAAAAGAAAATGTGTTACGATTTTTCTATCAAAAGAAAAAAGTGAAATTACTGCCTGAGAAGGATATAGAATTTATTCCAGAGGATTCAAAAGAAGCCCTTCAATGAAAAGACTATTTACGTGGTGCATTGCTTTTCTAGATCTACTGTAACAAAATACCAAACTGAGTGACTTAAAAAAACAAAGCTGGGATTTCTCACAGGTCTATAAGCCAGTCTAAAGTCACAGTGTTGTCAATCTCTCTTCAATCCCTCTGAAAGCTCTAAGGGAGACTCATTCTTTGCTTCCTCCAGCATCAGGTGGCTCTTGATCTTTCTTTGTCCTCGGCTGTGGCACTCCCGTCTGTCTCCATGGTCAAATGATGTTATTTTCAGTGTCTTTATCTATTTTTTAAACTTCCTCTTACCATTCTGTCTCATAAGGACACTGCTAGGAGGATATAGTGCCTGCCTTACACCAGGATGATCTCATTTCCTTAATTTAATTACATCTACAAAGTCTTTTTATTTGTTCCAAAGAAGGCACATTTGCAGATTTTAAATGGCTATATGTTTTAGAGGGACCCACATTCAACTTGATACACATTAATGTTCATAGTTTACAGTGAAAATTCCAGATAATTGTAATACTGAATAGATATTAACAAGGCAAAACCTGAAGCTATAAGGGGAGGGGACGATGTCACCAGAGAACAGTGAGTACAGGGAGGGTAAAGGGGAAATTCTCAGGACTTGTAGTATTAAAGCAACATGGACAGTGACAAGAGATAGAAAGAAACAGAAATGCAAAGGAACCACTAAGATCCTTCTGCTTCCACCATCTTGGTTGCTGATGGTGTTTGTCATTGACTCAATTCAAACATAGGTACAAAGAAGGGCAGCAAATCTATGTGAGGGAATGGGAAGGTTAAAAAACTGATCACAGCACATGACTCCAATCCCTGGTCATAAGATACACTGAGATAACTATCATTGTATTGTTCAGACCATCTCTTAAGTCACTCGTTCACAGTAGAGGAAAGATGGATCTTCAAATTGGATGGCTGTGATGTAAATAATCTGTACTTTGTATAGAAGCCCTTAAATTAATCCTATGACACTAAGGTTCCTTAATATAATGTGAGGTTTCTATGATGATATTAATGAACATTATTGAGGACTAAAACTAAAAAATGTATTACTGTTGTCTCTGCAACATACAAGCAAATTCTTTCTACAATTTCAAGTATCTGAATCATATTAATAACTTCATTAGTAGTTTTCCTAGTGCTGCCATGATGTCTTTGTTCCTCAGAGTGTAGATTATGGGATTCAATGTTGGGATCAAAACGGTGTAGAAAAGAGAAATCAGTTTCCCAACTCCTTCAGATTGATTTGGTTTGGGTCGCAAATAAGTGATAGTAGCTGTTCCATAGAATAAGACTACAACTATTAGGTGAGAAGAACAGGTGGAGAAGGCTTTAGCCCTCCCTTTGGCTGAAGACAATTTCAGAATGCTGGAGATGATTTTGCCATAGGAGACCACAATCAACAGAAATGGTATCATGATAATTATCACTGCAACTACATAGACTTCTATTTCATTCACAAATGTGTCCCCACAAGTAAGCTTGAGTATTGGGGGGATGTCACAGAAGAAATGATTGATTATGTTAGACCCACAAAAGGGCAGAGAGAAAATCTGGCATGTTTGCCCAATTACAAATGGAATGTCACTGACCCAGGAGATAGTCACCAGCTGGACACACTTCCTGGGGTTCATGATTAGAGGGTAGTGCAGAGGGTTACAAATGGCCACATAGCGGTCATAGGCCATCACTGTCAGCAGAAGACACTCTGAGCCTCCGAACATAAGGACAAAACACATTTGTGCCGCACAGTCAAGGAAAGAAATGTTTCCTTTCTGGGTCAACAGGTCGATGAGCATTCTGGGGATAGTGACTGTTACATAACAGATTTCTAAGAAGGAGAAATTACTAAGAAAAAAATACATAGGGGTCTGGAGAGCAGAGTCAATTCTTGTTATCAATATAATGATGCTATTGCACATCAGGATAGTTATGTAGATGACTAAAAATATCCCAAAAAGAACCCAGTGGAGATTAGGAATATCAGAAAACCCCAAGAGGACAAATTCCACCAGTGTAGTAATATTGGAAATTTCTGTTTTTAATTGATTCTCCATCTGCAGACATAGTAAATTAAAGATGGTTAATTCATTAGCATTTTTGAACCACATTTTCCTCTCTTCTTAACTTCAGTAGATGCATTAACGTATTTATGTAATCTCTTATTTCTTGACTCTTTCTAGGAAATGATATGTGAAATCTCACATGTGAAATCTCAAAAAAGAAATGATGATCACTTAAAATCGATTCCAGAAAGAAAAACCTAATATATATGTTTTATATTTGCAGGTAATAATAGAGTTAATGAGAAGTATACATTGTTTCTTTAGCATATTGTGCAGGAATAATATGTAGTTATTGTACCCTTATTATGAGTGGAATTATGATACAGGCTTTTTCTATTGTTTTCGACTGGGTTCATTTCTTTTTTCTGTATTGGTTGGCATATTCCATCTTTTTTCAATTCGAACCTTTTCCTTAAAATGTTGAATTCTTATTCAAAATGAATATTAAGTCTTCTCATTTTTATTCTAATGAGAATCAATTACTTAAACCAATCCTTTGTTCCTGTGGGAATAAGTATATGCAATATTATTCTACTTTATGTATCTCTCCCATTACTTTTGCTAAATACTGAAAGCATTAACCTCATCCCATCAATAACTTTCCCTATGAAGACATTCTATGCAAGGAGTGATAAATATCAATTAACCTTTAATTCAATCAAGAAAATATAGCCCATTCCTCATAATATTTTCCATATATTCCTTTCTGTCTGTGTAAGATTCTATGATCCACTGTCATTAAATTCATTGCAGCCAATTGCAACTCCCTTTCTTTATATTCTTTTCTTAATTTTATATATTAAAGTGCAACTTTGTTTACACATAATTATTATTTATTCAGGATGTGCAAATGGCTAGAGTACAATAATGGGATGCACACACACACACACACACACACACACACACACACAGCCTTACTTCACTTAAAATGTCATCTAACATCAGGCAGTTAATATTGCTTAACAATTCTGTTACACATTATTGATATTTGTTCTCCAACTTTCCAAACCAAATATGATATGTTTACCTACTTCATCAATCTAGTACTCCCATCTCCATCATATATCCTGGTCAGCTGTTTTGCCTTATGAGTTTGGTAAATAAAAAGGAACAAATATTGTCTCATATTTTCATATTTCGATTAGAACTAGTTTTCAAAATTACCTAATCTGAATCATTTTAATTATTAGTATCATTATTGTTATTTTACATATATCTAATTTCACTTTCCTTTATTATTAAGAAAGGTTAAGAACTATATGGATTATGTTAAGTAAGGTAGGGATCCAGGTAAGGCTGCCTTTACACATGCCAGAGTGGTACAATGATTAGTTTGTATTAAAGTTCCTTAAGAATTAGCCAGTGCAAGAAGAGCATTCTGAAACCCCCTATTTTTGTCTCTGGAAATCAGGAAATAAATTTCTGATGTGAAATCTACCCTTCCTGTACAATAAGTTAGAGAGATATTCCTATCTTAATAAATAGAGAATTCAGGGTGGAATAAACCTATATGAACAAATCTTGTTACTTTTGGTAATTGACTACTCCAGTCCATATTTTTTTGGAATTCCTTTGCTAAAATGTATAAAAGTGAAGCAGTTGAATGGCTCAGTAGGTTAAGTTACTGACTCTTGATTTTAGCTGCGATCATGATCTCATAGTTTGTGGGATCAAACCCCGTATCCAGCTCCACACTGACAACATGGATCCTGCTTTGGATTCTCTCTCTCTCTCTCTCTCTCTCTCTCTGCCCCACCCAAACTTGTGTGCACTCTTTCTCTCTCTCTGTCAAAACAAACAAAAATAAAACATTTAAAAATGTATAAAAGCAACATGATCACTTTTTTTGAGTCTCAATTTTTTTATTGGGCCTCTCTTCACACATAATTGAACTTCATTTTCTTCTTGTAATCTGTCTCATGTTAATTTAACTCAGAGACCTGTCAGAAGAATCTTGAAGGGTAGAGAAAATTATTTCTTCTCCAAGAGTAGTTAACTTATTTTAAGAAAGAAATCTCAGAATTTTATGCTTTTCTATTTTTGTTCTTTGTGTCTTGAAACTCAAATTTAAAAGTATCCTTAGATAAAATATTCTAGAAGCACAATTATAGCTTACCTTTATGGATTTGCATGAAGCTATTTACGTGATTCTAGGTGTTTTGTAAATTGTAAACTGTTTAAGTTCTTCTTTTGTGCCATTAATTGACTGTAATTCTCCAGTACTCTTGCTAGCTGCCAACATTAGGTGGTTTTTAAATAGGAAGTAGTCATACTTATCCTGGGGGACATCTTCTCTCGTGTATCATTTTGATTTCTAAGAAACGGCTTCTGTTTTGCAGTCATTACAGTTCAGTTTAAAAAAAAAAAAAAAAAAACCTTTCTCTGTAGATAACGTTGTCTTCTCTTTAGGCCCTTCTTGGCACAAAGCTCTCTTGTAAGGAGGAGTCCCCTGGTGGGGAAATTTTACTTAATTGATTTGCATTACTTTCAGGAAAAAAAAAACTTAAAAAATCTTTCTATCTATTGCATTTCAGATCCTTCATAATTGGTGTGGGTTTGCTTTTTCCATAATTCACTCAGATTAGATCATCCACAGCCTTAGACAAAATGTTGTATATTTCATCACATTAATATGGTATGCTTGGTTGTTAAATATATTAGGTGGGGAGATCCCTTTACAGAAGTGGAGAGCTTTGTTCCCAGATTAAGTTCTGTGGAAATTGAAGCATGCCTTGTCTGCTGACAAAAATCTAGACGGTTTTGTTCATGTTCTGGTGTCCACTCAGGCATCAGGGCAAATGTCTAGTTGATTCCAAATGTGAACCACCTCAAACAATAAGTATTATCCACACAATTATTTGGGAAAAAAAAGAAAAAGGAAGCTTTCCTGTCAAACTCATTTCCTATTTCAACTACTGCGAGGTAGGTATGGTAATAAAATTATCAGGCATAAAGTTTCAAACCCAATATCTACTTGTATTTGGAATTACATTTGCGTTTTTCTTTTTGGAGTTCTTTGACCATTTGTTGAAATAGTGCTTTTCTATTTGTCAAAATAGTGTATTTCCAAAACTGCATTTCATTTTTGTATTTTAAGCCTGCTTGTCTTCACTATAGCATTCTTAATATAAATTGGTCTTCAGTACTCATTATTGTAACTGATTTGGTATTGCTGAGGGACTTCCTTCATGTTTTATACAAATAGGAACTTTCTTCATGATGTGTGAAATAAGATGACTGTTACTTATAGGCTGCGACAAATTGAATGACCATTCCCTGCGGGAGTAGACTGATTTAAACCTTATCTTGTCCCTAAGTCAGAGAATTGAGTGTTTCTTTATTTCACTAAGTATCACCATCACCAACCTAAATATAATTTAAATTGAAACAATGCCTTAGATATGTCAGTGGTTTAACAAAATAGAGAATCATCTTCCACTCTTACCAGAGTACAATTTTTTGGTCAGGGATTAAGAAACTCTGGTTCCTTGGGGCTCCTGGGTGGCTCAGTTGAGTAAGCATCTGACTCTTGATTTCATCTCCAGTCATGATCTCATGGTTCCTGAGACTGAGCCCCATATTGGACTCTGTGGTGACAGCATGGAGCCTTCTTGGAATTTTCTCTCTCNTTTTTTTTTTTTTTTTTTTTGTTAACTTTCTATGTAGATAACCTTTTCTCCTCTTTAGGTCCTTCTTGGCACAAAGCTCCCTCACTAAGGATGAGTCCCCTGGTAGATAAATTCCACTTACTTGTTAATGCTTTCTGAAACATTACTTTCAGAAAAAAAAAAGTTTAAAAATCTGTCTATTACATTTCAGATCCTTCATAATGTTACTTTTCTTTTTTATTTCTTTTCTGATTTGCTTTTCTTACTTTTATTCCTATAACTCATTCAGATCTAGATCATCCACAGCCTTAGAAAAATGTGCTGTATATTTTATCATATGAACATGGTATGTTTGGTTGTTAAATGCATTAGGTGGGAAGATCCCTTTTCAGAAGGGAGACCTCTGTTCCTACAATAAGCTTTGTGGAAATTGAAGCATGTCCTGTCTGCTGACAAATATCTAGATGGTTTTGTTCATGTTTATGGTGAGACATCAGGGAAAGTATCTAGCTACTTCCAAATGTGAACCACCTCAAAAATAATCATTTTCAACAAAACTATTTAGGAAAGAAAGAAAAAAAATTCGAAATTTCCTGTCAAAATCTCTTTCCTGTATCAGCTACATGTAGGTAGGTATGACAATAAAATTATCATGCATAAAATTGCAAACCCAATATCTATTACTTGCAATTACATTTGTTTCTTCCTTTTTGTATTTTTTTGACTATTTGTCAAAACAGTGTATTTCTATTTGTCAAAATAATATGTTTCCAATATTGTGTTTCACTTTTGTATTTTAAGCCTGATTATCTTCACTACAGCATGTTTCTTATACAGTAGCTCTTGACACTTATTATTGTAACAGATATGATGTCACTGAGGGATTTCACATTTATATACAAATGGGATGTTCATTCATGATTTGCCTCAAGGAGGATGTCAGTTACTTAGAAGCTGGGACAAATTGAATGTTCATCTCCTATTGGAGTAGACGGATTTAATCCCTATCCTGTCCTGTTCTGAAGACAGAAAATTGAGGGCTTCTTTATTCAACTAAATATCAGCATCACTCGAAAATTTTTAATTTAAAACTGAAACATGCCTTAGACATGTCAGTGGCTTCCCAAAATAGAAAAGCATCTTTCACTCTCACCACAGTACAATTTTGTGGTCAGGAATTCGGAAACTAGGGTTTGTTGGTGCACCAGTGTGGCCCAGCTGGTTAAGCGTGTGACTCTTGATTTCATGTCATGATCTCACTGTTCCTGAGGTTGAGCCCCACATTGGGCTCTGTGCTGACAGCACGGAGCCTGCCTGAGATTTCTCTCTCCTTCTCTTTCTACCCCTCCCTTACTCATGCACTTGCCCTCTCTCTCTCTCTCTCTCTCCCTCAAAATAAATAAACAAAATAAAAGAAAGAAGAAACTGGTTACTTTCATCTAAGATTCCTATTTTCCCCTAAATTGTTCATCTCTGAAGTTCCTTATTGGACCTTCAGTGTTCACACAGCTGAGAATTAAAGATAGACAGAACAAGAAGGAAGCAAATTTAATCGTAAGAGCCTCAACACAGAAGTCACATCACTTCTATACTTGTGCTTTTGTAGAAGCCAATGACACGGTCTAATGTAGATATAAGAGGCCTAGGGAATATTGTTTATAATATATCGAAGAAATGGAAATATATTTGGAAAGCAGCAAGCTGGACTGCCGCAGTGCTCACTTCTGTGTCGCTAACAACATGTTATATCTTGCTATAACTTGTGAACCTTTACCTTTTTTTTTTTTAAGAGAGCGTGCACACACACACACACAAGTCAGTGGTGAGAGACAGGAGAGAGAGAGAATTTTAAACAGGTACCAGACTCAGCGTGGAGCCCATAGTGTGGCTTGATCTCACAACCCTGAGATCATGACCTGAACCAAACTCAAGTGTCTGATGCTTAACCTACTGAACCACGCAGGTGACTCAACATGTAAACTTTTACTTAAAAAAAATCCAAAACTCTTTAACATTTATTTATTTTTGAGACAGAGAGAGAACACAAGCTGGGGAGGGTCAGAGATAGAGGGAGACAGAATCTGAAACAGGCTCCAGGCTCTCTGAGCTGTCAGCACAGAGCCTGATGCGGGGCTCGAACCCACATACTGCGAGATCACGACCTAAGCCGAAGTCCAACACTTAACCGACTGAGCTGCCTAGGTACCCCTGAAATTTGAAATTTGATGAAATCTAATGAGCATATACTCTTGTGAAACTATCAGAACAATCAAAATACAGAACATTCACATCATCTTGAAACATTCCATTGTGCAGCTTCACAGTCTGTTTTCCTTTTACCTCCAACCCCAGGGAACCACTGGTCAGATTTCTGTAGCTTTAGATTATTCATAATCAATTAGAATGTCCTCTTTTATTCTGGCATATTTGCCTAGTGTAAGGACTTTAAGATTCAATTCATCTGTGTTGTATATATCAATAATTCATTGATTGCCATTGCAGAATTCAGTACCTTGATAAATATACTTCAGTGTGTTCACCCATTCATCTGGTGATCGGATTTTAGTTGTTTTTATCACATAGAGATTTGTTGTGCATATTTCTGAACAAGTTTTGGAGTAGGGAATATATTTTCATTTATTTGGGGTAAATATTTAGAAGTGAAATGGTTGGGTTGGGTTGTAGGTGTGATGTGCAGTCTTTTAAGAAACGGTAAAACTATTTTCCATAATGATTATAACATTTTGCACTTCCACCAGCAGTGTAGGAGAGTAATAATAGCTTGACACCTTTTCCAACACATGGCATTAAAGTTTTCACTTTTTGCCATCCTAATGGATGGGTTGTGGTATTTCATTATGGTTTTGATTTGCATTTCTCTTATGACAAGTATGTGCATATTTTATGTTCTTATTGCCTATTTGTATGCTCTTTTGATGAAGTGTTCATTCATTCCATTTGCTCTCCCCCCTCTCCCACCGTGGTGGTCAGTATTATTGGGTGGCAAGTATTCTTTATGTATTCTGGATACAAATTCTTTGTCAAAAGTGCATATGAAGAATGTTTCCACCTAATACAATGTTCAGTTTGATTCTGAAATGACTTAAATGTCTATTTAATTCATAATCATTGCTCTTAAAAGGGAAAATTAATATTCAAAAGAAAAAATCTAGTCTTTGTGGATCACTTTTAGAAATGGTAGCATTTAATATAAATAGTTTCACTCATTAATTAAATATAATGGTGTTTGGTGTTAAATAAAATATAATTGTGGGGTGTCTGGGTGACTTAGTTAATCACCTGGCTCTTGATTTTGGCTTAGGGCAAGATCTCATGATTCATGGGATTGAGCCCCACTTTGGGCTTTGTGCTGACAGCAAGGACTCTGCTTGGGATTCTGTCTCTCCTTCTGCCCCTCTCTTTGCCTGCTCCCTCTCTCTCTTTCTCTAAAAGAAAAATAAATTAAATGAAATGTAATTGCATCCAACTTTTGGTAATCAAATCATCAATGTATGACATGAAGTACATAAGATTTGTGTATTTTTTTCTCCTCATGAAGACTAGGTACAAAGAGTAATCTTATCCTGAGTGTTGCCACAAAATTATTTACACTACTATTCTTTATTTTGAATGTATAAGTTCTTATTAATATAGGAAAATAAAATTTAATGTTCTAATATTTCTATTTTAAATCCAAGCATTAATTACTTGGAAGAATTAATATGATTAAGAGAATGTGTAACAATAATCTAAATCAGTTAGGTATTAGTCACTATTAACATCTGGACCTAATCTTCAGCCATGTTTGCATACTTAATATAAATTAGCTTCTTAAACCTTGAAATTTATTTTAAAACCAGCATTAAACTGAAAACGAACTTTCACTATTTTATATAACTTTAACTTCGTAAAATACTTTTTTTTTCTTTTAATAATGCTTCTTGGATTCCTTAAGAGTTGGCGACTTTATTAGCTGGATTGTTTTATTTTATTTTATTTTATTTTATTTTATTTTATTTTATTTTGATTAATTTTTTATTTTATTTTAGAGAGAGACAAAGGGAGAGCCCAAGCAAAGGAGAGGGGTAGAGGGAAGGAGAAACTTGAGCAGACTCCATGTTCAATGCAGAGTCCATCATGGGGTTTGATCCCATGACCCTGGGATCATGATCTGAGCCAAAATCAAGAGTCAGACACTTAACTGGCTGAGCCACCAAGGCACCTCTGGATTGTTTTATTTTAAAGCTCTTCTTAAAATAGCATGAAGATGTAAATGAATAAATATCATGCTTATTTGTTACAATATTGACCTAGAATGAAGTTTTCCTCTTTTGTCATTTACTATTTGACAAGAATTTATCAAGTACAAGTTTTCAGTATCAGGAAAAAAAAAAACAGCAGAAAAGAAAAGAAAAGAAAAAGTGAACCAATTAGATGAAGAAACATCTAAATATATGAGAAGATGCTCAGCTTTGTTTATGAAAAAGGAAGAAATTTTAAACTATAGAGATTCATTTTATTTAAAAAAAATTGACAGTTCTATGCAGTCAATTGGGACAACACATTATTTACACTGATTGTACAGGTGAAATGCACAAGTCCTGTGGACACGGACCAGCCGTTGTCCCCTATCTCAGTTGTGTTCACTGTGAATCAAACCAGCTTGCATGTGTTGTGAGTTTATGCAATTAAAGAAAAAAGTTTATTTTAGTTTTGAGACAGAGACAGAGAGAGACAGAGTGCAAAAAGGATTCGAGCTTTCCGCACAAAGTCCAACGTGGGATTCAAACCCACCAACTGTGAGATCATGAACTGAGCCACAGTAAGACATTTAAATGAATGAGCCACCCAGATGTCCTGAATTATGCAGTTTTGAATTTGATAACACAATTGTTTTTGCAAAATATGGTAAGCCAATTAAATGGGATCATGTCGGTTATCTCACTCTGACTTAATGAGTCTTCAGTTTGATATTGTCATCTATTCTTTTTCCTTCCACAGCTATCTGATGTATTCCAAAGAGGGCTTTTATAGTTTATTCAAAATTTGCGTGGTGGTTTCATCAGGAAAATGGGCCTGCTGTGACCATGTACATTACCACCAGAAATGGAGAGTATTTTTTATTTGTTTTAAATGTTGGAAATCATATGTGACTGTGTTTTAAGTATGTCCATTTTACATGTTTGATTCATTTATCCAAAACAATTCAGTGGCATCACCAGTGTTGAATCACATGATTTTTGGTCAATTATGATTTTTTGAGGAAAAGAGCAACTGATTTTACTGACTAGGTTTCAGGCTAAAACAGAAGCATGCCATTAAAAGAATAAAGAGCATTATGTTTTTGTTTTCATTACCAGCAAAATGTGTTCAGTGAAGAAAATTTAGACAAAAGAGGGAAAAAAACTAAAGCCACAAAACTCTCTTGTGTGTGAACATTCTGATATATTTCTTCCATCTTTTTAAACATAGTTATGTTTGATTTAAATTTTATGCCCTGCAGAAAAATTTGTAAATTATCCACCATGTGAATCCTTACAAAGGAAACATCCTCATAACCACTATTTAAGTCAGCTATAGGAAAATATAAAGGATGTAGATGCCTCCTTCATACCACTGCCCAATGGGAGCCATTCAATTTGTAGTCATCCCAAAATACTATCATTTAACATTACCTAAAAGGACATATACACTATGTTGATGACTTACTTTGTTCACTGATATACATCATTCAGGTTATGTCTAATTGTGTTTCTTTTTGATATTTCATCTCTGATTTTCCTTTGTGTGAAATTTACACAGTTATGTTTCAATTTTAATTTGATAAGTGTTTGCTCTTATGAAGGGTACTAAAATTAACATTCTTGAGGTGTCCTCAGCACACGTGTAAGCAATTCTGCTGGAAATATACTTAAGAGCAGGATTCTCTAGATGAGGGTGGAATCTAAATAGGGATCAATTCACACACTGGCATCAGATGAGAGTTTCCTTGGCTCCACATTTTTTGCATATTTTCTATGATCATATTTTTCTTATTTTTTTCTTTTTTCATTTTATTTCATTTTTATTTTCATCATGGTAAGTGTACTTTTCAATCCCCATCCCTTATGTTACCCATCCCACCACCCATCTCCTCTCATAATTGTCAGTTTGTTCCCTATAGTTATGAGTCTGTTTCTTGGTTTCTCTCTCTCTCTCTTTTTTCCTTTGCTTATTTGTTTCGTTTCGTAGGTTATACCTATGAGTGAGATCATATGGCATTTGTCTTTCTCTGACTACCTTATTTTGCTTAGCATTATAACCTCTAGCTCCATCCATTTCATTGCAAATGGCAAGGTTTCATTCTTTTTACGACTGAATAATATTCCATTGCATATCTATATCACATCTTCTTTATTCTTTCACCTATAGATAGACCCTTAGGCTGCTTCCATAGTTCATCTATTATAAATAATATTGCAATAAATATAGGGGTACATGTATCCTTTTCAATTAGAGTATTTAAATCTTTGGGTAAACACCTAGTAGTGTAATTACTGGATTGTATGGCAAGTTTTATTTTTAATTTTTTGAGGAACTTTCATACTGTTTTCCACAGCAGTTGCCCTAGTTTATATTCCCTCCAATAGTGCAAGAGGGTTCCTTTTTCTCCAAATCCTTGCCAACACTTTGTTGTTTCTTATGTTTTTTATTTTAGTCATTCTGACAGGTTTGATTTGGTATCTCATTGTGATTTTCATTTCCCTGATGATGAGTAATGCTGAATATATTATTATATGTTTGTTGGGAAAATGTCTGCCATGTCTTCTTCCTGTTTTTAATCAGCTTATGTATTTTGAGGGTATTGAGTCATATCAGTTCTTTATATATTTTGACACTAGCTCTTTGTCTGATATGCCACTTGCAAATATCTTTTCCCTTTCAGTAGGTTGCCTTTTGTTTTGTTGATTATTTCCTCTGCTCTAGAGAGAATTTTTATTTTGATATAGTATGATCAGTATTTTTCAATTTTTTCACTCTGATAGGTATTTCATGGATCTCATTTGGTTATTACTTTTCTTTCACTGATTACTAATGAGTTACTTTATTTTGTTTCCTGGCCATTGGGATTACCCTCTTCCTATTCAAGTGTGTCCATGACCTGTATATGTGTTGGGGTCTCTATTATGTGACACTCCTCTCTTTATCTATTGTTGAATTCTGTTCTTCTGTCTGAATTCTCAGTTTTATAGTGAGTCATGAGGACCAAGAGAGTAAGTCTTTCCACTTTGCTTTCCTCAATAGTGGTGTGGCTATTGTTAGCTGTCTTCACTTCCACAATAGTTTTGGAATCAGTTTGATGTGTTACACATACACACTTCACACAAACAGGTATGATTGTATTGTATTTCTTTGAATTTGTGGCTCATATTGGGGAAAACTCACATTGTCAATATTGAGTTTTAATCCATGAACACATCATTGCAATCTGTTCACTTATTTAGCTAAAATTTCCCTCAAATTGTCTTATAGGGTACTTCTGTCCTTTTTTTTTCTAATTAGATTTACTCTTAAGTATTTGGTACATTTGATCCTATTACATAATGCTTTTAATATGAACTTATGTTTGTTTCTTTTATGTGGAAATCAACTGATTTTATTTATTGACTATGTACTCAGTACATATTTTGAATTAATATATTAACTCTAGTAATTGTAGTGTAGATTCTGGAATATTTCTATATCTACATTTATGTAGTCTGCCAGTAATTAGTTTAATGTCCAGCTTTCCATTTCTCATATTGTTTCTAGTATCACCAGTAAAATGATGAATTTAAACTGTAAGAGAAAGCATCCTTTTCTTGATTCCCAACTGCAGAAAGACCAATTTCTTTGTTTTTCCACATAATTATGTTCATCAGCCCACATCCCAACACACACCTCTTCCTTACTGCCATGTATATGTGTCGCACCTTATGTGAACTAGTGAGTATGGGACCCTTCCCTTCCTTTTTCTTAACATTTTTTCATTGTCTGACCTTAGTTCCCATTTTAAACTTAATGATATGTAATTTTCTGTTCTCCAGACGAGAGTCCTATTGGTAAGATAATGAAGACACTATAATGCCATTATTGATGGAAAATATTCTTTAATCTCTGATTACCCAAACTAAATTAAAAATTGTTCTATTATCAATGCAATCTCAATCACTTTACTGTACTTGATTTGCTTCATAATTTTAGACTAAACTATCTTATTAATGTACTTATCCAAGTGTTTAATTGTTTCACCCCATGCCTATGTAAGCTATATAAGAACTAGATTATTTTCCTCTGGAATGCACCATGGTAACCATTTCATATAGTAATACGAAGTTGTTTGAAACATTACAGATCAGAACAGTTAGTGACCACAGTCAGTGTCACATGGAACGGCATAAGCACCCAGTGGGTCTCTCAATTCCTGACGTATGTGCTCATGAAGTACAATAAAGTGATGCTGTTCTAAGCTGCAAACCTTGGATTTGGTTTGTTATGCAACAATAGGAAACTGAAACAGGGCACATCAAACTGGTTACAAAACCGACTTTTCTTCTGTTATTTCTCTAGATGAATAATATGTTAGAGTCACAGCTGCTGTCACTGTCATTGGCCATCCTCTCCTCTGAGATGAGTACCTTAATCTTTCTCTGTTTTTAGATGTCTTCATTGATGCCATGTTGTTTCCTTAAACAAGAGAACTGGCTGATGGACAAATTATGGCTACAGTTTAAACATATATTAAGTAAATAGAAATATGGGCTTAACAACAATGAATTAAAACAATCTTATACAGTCTGCATTATTTTCCAATCAAGTTTGATTGAAAATGGATCCCAATAGATTTCCTATATTTTAATGGGAAATATCTGAAGAAATACAAGACTTTTGCTTCTTTTGTTTGTTTAGTATAATGATTCTCTTTTCTCAGTTGCCATAATTTTCATCCAAACAGACTTGGCACAAAGGTGCAGTAAATAGTTGAAGCACTTCTATTTTAGTGTCAATTATATACTCCATCAAAAGAATAAAAATAAAATAAAGCAAGTAACTTTGCCTTGAGTGAATCTATGTGGGGACAAAATAGTTCAGTCTCACACATACTGTATCTTGAAATCATGACGCATTCAGATTTTTTGCATTAGTAAAAAATAAAGTTAAAAATGATCAGAATGTCATTGATTGTGATTCAACCATTTACAAAGCATGTTACAACAAAGAGAAAAGAAGGCTGACAGTAAAAAAGCAGACAGTATAAGATTCATTGCCATAGGATCAATTTCAAAGTCTCAATTTGCAGAAGTTTGTTTGTTTGTGCCTTTCCTCAAGTGTCTTCTAAATCATGATGAGGCAAATTCAGTTTGATGAATGGCAAAATGTCTAAAATTATAAGCATATAGCCATTTAGCAAAAATTCTCCAAAGGCTTACCATATCCGGTATCCTTTACAATCTTATAACTTCATAAGAAGAAAATAAAAGACAGTTACATAAAAGGGAAAGTATCAAAAACATTCACTACACTTTTTTTTTTAGTTGCTAGTTCCTGAAATAAAGCCTTTATGCTCTAAATTTGAACTATAGTTTTTAGTGGAGAAAAGTATATGACATCAATTACTAGATAAGACATACAACATTTTTCAGTCAAAAGTGCCCATCACTAGTAACTTTGAGGGAGGAGTAAAGTGGTGCCTGGAATACAGGATTGGCTGGATAATTAGCTTCTTAATTTCTTATCAGCAGGGCAAAAGTGTGGATATAATCCTGATATCAGGGAGTCCAGCATAAAACAAACTTAGCAATGAGTAAAGATAATCAATGTATAATAAGGTAGGAAAGCAAAATGAACATTAATTTTTGATTACACAATGGCAGGGTTAAATTAGAAAACAGACAATAAGTTCAAATCAGAAGCTAATACATTAAACATTAAGGTAACAATTTCTTCAAGGCCATCATGGCATCCTTATTTCTCAGAGTGTATATCATGGGATTAAACATTGGGGTGACAATGGTATAGAAAAGAGAGAGAAACTTGTCTGCTCTGGAAGAATGTTTAGATTTGGGCTGTAAGTATGTGATGATTGCAGATCCAAAGAACATTGCCACAACTGTGATATGAGATGAGCAGGTGGAGAAAGCTTTGGTGCGTCCTGTTGCTGATGGCAACCTCAGAATGGTGGAGATGATTTTGATGTAGGATCCAAGTATCAACAGAAAAGGGATCATAACAAAAAGTACAGCGACTGTAAAGACTAACATCTCATTCAGAAATGTGTCCCCACAGGCAAGTTTGAGTAGTGGGGGGATGTCACAGAAGAAGTGATTGATTTGGTTAGACCTGCAAAATGGCAGAGAGAAAATCTGGTATGTCTGCCCTGTCTCCACTGGAATCCCAGTGATCCAGCAGGCAGCCACCATCTGGACACAGACCTTATAGTTCATAACTAAAGGATAGTGCAGAGGGTTACAAATGGCCACGTAGCGATCATAGGCCATCACTGTCAGAAGAAGGCACTCTATGTGTCCAAGTGTAAGGACAAAACTCATTTGTGTTGCACAGGCAAACAAAGAAATATTTCTTTTCTGAGTCCAGAGGTTTGTGAGCATTCTAGGAAGAGTGACAGATACAAAACAGATTTCCAAGAAGGAAAAATTACTAAGGAAAAAATACATGGGAGTCTGGAGAGCCTGGTCAACCATGGTTATGAGAATAACGATGCCATTTCCCATCAGAATAACCACATAGACAAAGAAAAATATTACAAAAAGAAATATTTGAAAATTGGGAATATCAGAAAATCCCAAAAGAACAAATTCCATCATTGAAGTGAGATTTACTTCTGCTGGGTTTTTTTCCATCTGTGAAAGTAGTGAAATTATCCATTTAGCTTTTTGAGGCTGTTTTCTAATTTTATGGACTAAAGGAACTTGGGAAAATTAGCACATAAAATTTCCATTGTTTACTAATTTTCAGCTTTTTATATCCTGGGTGTAGAACACAACAGAGGTCTAATGGAGAAACTCTAAATATACCAACATATTTAATATTTAATACAAGGTTAGAATTTGAATGAAAATGATGTGTTCTAGAATTGTTAATTTTTAATTTTTTTATGTTTGTTTGCAGAGAAAATCAGTCCATTTTACACATTATACTAACAAATGGAATCCTGAGACAGAAATCTTTACATCACTTTTTCTTTTTTTTTAATTTTTTTATTTATTTCTAGGAGAGAGAGAGAGAGAGAGAGAGAGCAAGCGTGAGCAGGGGAGGGTCAGAGAGAGAGGGAGTCACAGACTGAAACAGGCTCCAGGCTCTGAAGATCGGAAGAGCACGACGCGGGTCTCGAACCCACGAACCGCGAGATCATGACCTAAGCGAAAGTCGGACGCTTAACCGACTAAGCCACCCAGGCGCCCCTACATCACTTTTTCTTAGTGGGATGTTACCACCAAATTTTGACTTGGATTTTTTTGGTAATTTCTCAATTCTTCCATGAAGTCTTCCTCTTCTTCTTCTTCTTTTTTTTTTTTTTTTGAGATTGAGAGAGAGAGAGCAGGGAGGGGCAGAGGGAGAGAAAAAGAGAATCTTAAGGAGGCTCCATACCCAGCATGGAGACCCAGGCAGGGCTCTGTGTCACAACTGTGAGATCATGACCTGAGCCAAAATCAAGAGTATGTCGCTTAACTAACTGAGCCACTTAGATGCCCCCATGAAGCCTTTTCCAAGTACAAGCATGCCTTCCCATATACACCACACAGCTGTAGCTCTTATTATTTGTGTATGCAATTTTTTTGGAACCATTCTGGTTTCACTTATTTATCAGTATAAAATAAGCAACATGGTTATCAGATATTATAATGCACGGTCTTTTATTTATCTTATCCAAACATGCAGTAGGTGTTTGAGAAATGTTTTCTGACCTATTCATTATTAATAATGATAATATTGAAGGTATTACATAGATAATATAATTTCTGAAACTCTGCCTAGTGAATTGGCCATCAGATGACTTGCTAACTGCTATTGGTCATTGTAATTAAAAATTTCTCATTTTAATAATATATCAGAAATGACAAACAAAAATCATAATTGAACGCTATAAATTATTATGTCATTATTGGACGGTTTCCAAAAACATCAAAGGCAAAGAATATATATTTTAGCTAGAAAGTGAGCAAGTATATTGTGATCACGAGTAATTGAGACATTCAGAGACTCAATTATCTAGTCGGATATTGAGATATAGGTGGACAATATAGAAATTTAAACACAAAAGGCAATTATATTACACCATTACATAATATCTGGGAAAACAAAAGTCAAAAATGATTTTAACTAAGCTACCATTGTGTTGATCAAGTGCTTGCAATAAAATATCTCATTTAGTCTAAAATAATCTTCTCGAATTGAGTGTTGATTTCCTCATGGTATATTATAGATTTATTATCTGTGATATTAAGCAATTGTTTAAACTTTCTTATTTTTGCTTCTTCATTTGTAAGAAATGAATGGAACATATTGATAACATTATTACCTATCAAATTAAACTGACCACTTATTAGTTGAGACTAATTACACTTATGTTTATATTTTGTTCTTTGACTCTACTCTCCAGGGTTATAGTGCATTGCCTAGCAAAATTATATGTAATAGAGTTATTGTGTCCCTTTGTTGGTGATCACTTAATTCCACTCTTCTCTTTCATTTGGGCCAGGACTAGTGAAGAGAAGGAGGCTCTAGAGAGTGAACTTAAGAGGGGATCAGTCATACTCATGTCTGACCCTGCACTTGTACAGATATATCTCGTGTGAGTGCCTCCTTGGATATTGCACCCTCATGTCTGTTGGATCACCATGAGTCCCACCCAGTGCATTCTCATGTCTCCATCTTGATGGGATTGGACATTACCTACCAAATTTAGCATCAGTGCAATGTTATAGGTAAGGATACAGTCCTTCGCAGATGGAAGGAGTTGAAACATGGCTGTACCACTGTTAGTTGGGTGAGCTCATACAAGTTACTCAGTTCTCTCAGCTAAGAGTGAGGCAGTGCTGTTCCAATGCTTTGGGTTATGCGAATTAACTATTTAACATATGTACAAACTTTAAGAAGCCCTGGCATTTATACAAGTTGACACAAGTGCTAGTTATGACTGTTATAATTAAAAACTAAGTTTTATTCTACTCAGCTTTACTCAGAGTTCTACACAACTTGAAAAAATACCTTGTAAATCTCTTTGTATCACATTTTTATTATAAAAAGGCAAATGAAATTTTATTTCATCAAATATTATAAGAATTCCAAATAATTCAACACTCAAGTTGTAAGTTCTCCATGAATTTTTTGCCTATATATATGTATATACATATATATATAGGCAGAATATATATATATTATATATTGGCAGAATATATATATATACATATATATATATTTCTGTACTAATATTTTTACCTACAGGATACATCACTGTTCAAGACTTAATGTCTCTCTAAACTAATTTACTAAATTCCTTTGGTTTTCTTTATTTCACTGACACTAAATTATGTGAGCAGTAAAGACTGTAATTATTTTCTTGCTTGGGATCATATAAATCTAAAAAACAAAATACAACATACCTAACACGGGACTCAGTATTCGATTCTACAATGAACTGATTCTAAATTTAACCATTGCTCTTAAAAGGGGGAGAGGGTAAGAATTAGTACACGAAAGAACAAAAGATCCTAAGGTTTATGTATCACTTTTAAGAATGATTGTATTTAGTTTAAATAATTTTGCTCTAGTGACCTCAATTTAACAGCCTCCAGTACTGAATAAAACAATTTCTAGTTGAGCAAACCTAACTTTTTGAGTTATCAAGGTAAAAACATGAAACATGTAAGATTTGCATATGTTATTCTCATAAAGGAACAAAGTAGAAAGAGCAGATTTTTACTCTGCGTGCTCTCACAAAATTATCTGTATTATTCTTCTTACTTATAAATGTTTAATATGTATTCATCAAGAAAAATAAAACTTAATATTTTAATACAGCTATTTTTTTAACTCAAGCCTCTGTTCCCTGGAAAAATCCAAATGATTGAGGGACTGGGTAACATTATTCTAAATCAGTTTGATATTGGTCATATCAACATTTTCAGATCTTCTTCAGTTATGTTTTTATATTGAATATTAGTTAGCAGCTTAAACCTTATATTTAATTTTAAAAACATTTATTTTTCTTTATTTTAAAGAAAAAATATTCCTTGGATTCTTCTAAAGTTGTAATTTTATTAATTGGATTGTTTTACTTATTGATTGATTGATAGATTTAACATTTATTCATTTTTGAGAGACAGAGACAGAGTTCAAGTGGGGGTGCAGCAGAGATAGAGAGAGACACAGAATATGAAGCAGGCTCAGGCTCTGACCTGCCAGCACAGAGCCCAACATTGGGCTTGAACTCACAAGCCGTGAGATCACGCCCTGAGCAGAAGTTGGATGCTTAACCAACTGACCACCAGGGCACCCCAATTTACTTATTGATTTTAAATGCTTATTTTATTTTGTGGGGTTGAGAGAGAGATAGTGTGTGTGCACAAGTGGGGGAGGGACAGAGAGAGAGAGGGAGAGAGAATCCTGAGCAGCCTCCATGCTGTCAGTGTAGAGATTGAGCCACCCAGAGGCCCTTGGGTTATTTTAGTTTAACTCTTATTAAAATATTATCAAGACTAAACTTAAAGAATAAATGTGTACTTATTACCAGATCTTAGCTCAAAATAAAGTTTTCTCTATTATTTATTTACCATACTTACAGAAAATATATCAGGTATTGAAGTTTTCAGTATTTCAAAGAGACTTAATATTACTATTTACTATTATTATTCAACTGTAAATTATATTAATATCAGGACCATATAATATTTGCTTGAATATGACACATTTGCTATCTTATATTAAATATTGTTTTAAATTTGAGTATATTATGAACTAAAGCTTCTAAAATATAAAATAGTTCATATTTACCTTTCTCATTTGGGATGATGCTGATTTTTTTCCTCACTGTAGAGGGTTTAAACATTTATATTACTTTAGATGAAATCACTTATTCCATCAAAGACATTCAACTACCTTACAATTGTTCTGTTCTTTCTGAAACAAAGCGCTCCTTAAATAAAACTTATGTTTATCCTTTGGGATCTCTCCAGGAAGACACACTTAAACTTTTAATTAAAGCATCACTTTGGGATTCTATGATTTGTTACATTTCATTTTCTTCCAAATAGCTCTCACTCTACCCAAAACACTTTCTCTTCAGCCTTTTTGTGGAATACAGTGCGCAACACATTTTATTTCTTACCTACGAATGGGGTGCTGAGCCACATCTTCAGGATCATCTAACAATGACACACAGCCAATTCCTACTCGTCCATGAAGGCGAACGTCCACACTGAGCTTTTGTTTCTATTAAATGAGCTCCCATCACACTTTTCTGAACCATTTTTTCTTTCATATTCTCTGCGATAGTAGATCCTATAATCTATATTCAGCGCTCTGCTTATGTAATCCTTATAAATGTCCTGATGACAAATAATTTTTTAATGTATAAAACTGATAATTTATTGACTTTTTCATGAACACCAAGGCAGCCTGAGAGCTAGATGTTGGATATATTATACCTGGTTTAAAAAATTAATTTTGGAACCAATGTGAGTATTGATGGGGGGGAGTCTTTAATACAATATTTTGACATCTTCTCCTAATTTCTTTTCAAGTGTGAACCCACTTTTAAGTGGAAACACTACCAAACATTGTGTAGGATAATAAATTATTTAAATTTTCTAACTAAGGGAGTGGTAAAGATGCCAGGAAGAGTTGGGGTCCTCTAGGCTTTCATTCTGGAAAAGGCAATTGTTTCTAAAACCTAGGTTGTTTAAGAATCCTGGCTTGAGGTGTGCGTGGGTGGCTTAGCTGGTTAAGCATCTAACCAACTTCAGCTCAGGTCATGGTCTCATGGTAGGTGAGTTAAAGCCCTGCATTGGATGAGCTTGAGACCCACTTCAGGATTTTCTCTCTCTACCTCTCTCTTTCTGCCCCTCACTCACTCATGCTCTTTCTCTCTCTCTCTCTCCAAATACATACATACACACACACATACATACATACATACAAAAGAGTCCTGGCTTGACATCAATTTCTCATGTCAAAAATAGAATGTTACTGGGGTGCCTGGGTGGCTCAGTTGGTTAAGCATCCGACTTTGGCTNGCTCTGAGCTGGCAGTCAGCACAGAGCCCGACGCGGGTCTCGAACCCACGAACCGCGAGATCATGACCTAAGCGAAAGTCGGACGCTTAACCGACTAAGCCACCCAGGCGCCCCTACATCACTTTTTCTTAGTGGGATGTTACCACCAAATTTTGACTTGGATTTTTTTGGTAATTTCTCAATTCTTCCATGAAGTCTTCCTCTTCTTCTTCTTCTTTTTTTTTTTTTTTTGAGATTGAGAGAGAGAGAGCAGGGAGGGGCAGAGGGAGAGAAAAAGAGAATCTTAAGGAGGCTCCATACCCAGCATGGAGACCCAGGCAGGGCTCTGTGTCACAACTGTGAGATCATGACCTGAGCCAAAATCAAGAGTATGTCGCTTAACTAACTGAGCCACTTAGATGCCCCCATGAAGCCTTTTCCAAGTACAAGCATGCCTTCCCATATACACCACACAGCTGTAGCTCTTATTATTTGTGTATGCAATTTTTTTGGAACCATTCTGGTTTCACTTATTTATCAGTATAAAATAAGCAACATGGTTATCAGATATTATAATGCACGGTCTTTTATTTATCTTATCCAAACATGCAGTAGGTGTTTGAGAAATGTTTTCTGACCTATTCATTATTAATAATGATAATATTGAAGGTATTACATAGATAATATAATTTCTGAAACTCTGCCTAGTGAATTGGCCATCAGATGACTTGCTAACTGCTATTGGTCATTGTAATTAAAAATTTCTCATTTTAATAATATATCAGAAATGACAAACAAAAATCATAATTGAACGCTATAAATTATTATGTCATTATTGGACGGTTTCCAAAAACATCAAAGGCAAAGAATATATATTTTAGCTAGAAAGTGAGCAAGTATATTGTGATCACGAGTAATTGAGACATTCAGAGACTCAATTATCTAGTCGGATATTGAGATATAGGTGGACAATATAGAAATTTAAACACAAAAGGCAATTATATTACACCATTACATAATATCTGGGAAAACAAAAGTCAAAAATGATTTTAACTAAGCTACCATTGTGTTGATCAAGTGCTTGCAATAAAATATCTCATTTAGTCTAAAATAATCTTCTCGAATTGAGTGTTGATTTCCTCATGGTATATTATAGATTTATTATCTGTGATATTAAGCAATTGTTTAAACTTTCTTATTTTTGCTTCTTCATTTGTAAGAAATGAATGGAACATATTGATAACATTATTACCTATCAAATTAAACTGACCACTTATTAGTTGAGACTAATTACACTTATGTTTATATTTTGTTCTTTGACTCTACTCTCCAGGGTTATAGTGCATTGCCTAGCAAAATTATATGTAATAGAGTTATTGTGTCCCTTTGTTGGTGATCACTTAATTCCACTCTTCTCTTTCATTTGGGCCAGGACTAGTGAAGAGAAGGAGGCTCTAGAGAGTGAACTTAAGAGGGGATCAGTCATACTCATGTCTGACCCTGCACTTGTACAGATATATCTCGTGTGAGTGCCTCCTTGGATATTGCACCCTCATGTCTGTTGGATCACCATGAGTCCCACCCAGTGCATTCTCATGTCTCCATCTTGATGGGATTGGACATTACCTACCAAATTTAGCATCAGTGCAATGTTATAGGTAAGGATACAGTCCTTCGCAGATGGAAGGAGTTGAAACATGGCTGTACCACTGTTAGTTGGGTGAGCTCATACAAGTTACTCAGTTCTCTCAGCTAAGAGTGAGGCAGTGCTGTTCCAATGCTTTGGGTTATGCGAATTAACTATTTAACATATGTACAAACTTTAAGAAGCCCTGGCATTTATACAAGTTGACACAAGTGCTAGTTATGACTGTTATAATTAAAAACTAAGTTTTATTCTACTCAGCTTTACTCAGAGTTCTACACAACTTGAAAAAATACCTTGTAAATCTCTTTGTATCACATTTTTATTATAAAAAGGCAAATGAAATTTTATTTCATCAAATATTATAAGAATTCCAAATAATTCAACACTCAAGTTGTAAGTTCTCCATGAATTTTTTGCCTATATATATGTATATACATATATATATAGGCAGAATATATATATATTATATATTGGCAGAATATATATATATACATATATATATATTTCTGTACTAATATTTTTACCTACAGGATACATCACTGTTCAAGACTTAATGTCTCTCTAAACTAATTTACTAAATTCCTTTGGTTTTCTTTATTTCACTGACACTAAATTATGTGAGCAGTAAAGACTGTAATTATTTTCTTGCTTGGGATCATATAAATCTAAAAAACAAAATACAACATACCTAACACGGGACTCAGTATTCGATTCTACAATGAACTGATTCTAAATTTAACCATTGCTCTTAAAAGGGGGAGAGGGTAAGAATTAGTACACGAAAGAACAAAAGATCCTAAGGTTTATGTATCACTTTTAAGAATGATTGTATTTAGTTTAAATAATTTTGCTCTAGTGACCTCAATTTAACAGCCTCCAGTACTGAATAAAACAATTTCTAGTTGAGCAAACCTAACTTTTTGAGTTATCAAGGTAAAAACATGAAACATGTAAGATTTGCATATGTTATTCTCATAAAGGAACAAAGTAGAAAGAGCAGATTTTTACTCTGCGTGCTCTCACAAAATTATCTGTATTATTCTTCTTACTTATAAATGTTTAATATGTATTCATCAAGAAAAATAAAACTTAATATTTTAATACAGCTATTTTTTTAACTCAAGCCTCTGTTCCCTGGAAAAATCCAAATGATTGAGGGACTGGGTAACATTATTCTAAATCAGTTTGATATTGGTCATATCAACATTTTCAGATCTTCTTCAGTTATGTTTTTATATTGAATATTAGTTAGCAGCTTAAACCTTATATTTAATTTTAAAAACATTTATTTTTCTTTATTTTAAAGAAAAAATATTCCTTGGATTCTTCTAAAGTTGTAATTTTATTAATTGGATTGTTTTACTTATTGATTGATTGATAGATTTAACATTTATTCATTTTTGAGAGACAGAGACAGAGTTCAAGTGGGGGTGCAGCAGAGATAGAGAGAGACACAGAATATGAAGCAGGCTCAGGCTCTGACCTGCCAGCACAGAGCCCAACATTGGGCTTGAACTCACAAGCCGTGAGATCACGCCCTGAGCAGAAGTTGGATGCTTAACCAACTGACCACCAGGGCACCCCAATTTACTTATTGATTTTAAATGCTTATTTTATTTTGTGGGGTTGAGAGAGAGATAGTGTGTGTGCACAAGTGGGGGAGGGACAGAGAGAGAGAGGGAGAGAGAATCCTGAGCAGCCTCCATGCTGTCAGTGTAGAGATTGAGCCACCCAGAGGCCCTTGGGTTATTTTAGTTTAACTCTTATTAAAATATTATCAAGACTAAACTTAAAGAATAAATGTGTACTTATTACCAGATCTTAGCTCAAAATAAAGTTTTCTCTATTATTTATTTACCATACTTACAGAAAATATATCAGGTATTGAAGTTTTCAGTATTTCAAAGAGACTTAATATTACTATTTACTATTATTATTCAACTGTAAATTATATTAATATCAGGACCATATAATATTTGCTTGAATATGACACATTTGCTATCTTATATTAAATATTGTTTTAAATTTGAGTATATTATGAACTAAAGCTTCTAAAATATAAAATAGTTCATATTTACCTTTCTCATTTGGGATGATGCTGATTTTTTTCCTCACTGTAGAGGGTTTAAACATTTATATTACTTTAGATGAAATCACTTATTCCATCAAAGACATTCAACTACCTTACAATTGTTCTGTTCTTTCTGAAACAAAGCGCTCCTTAAATAAAACTTATGTTTATCCTTTGGGATCTCTCCAGGAAGACACACTTAAACTTTTAATTAAAGCATCACTTTGGGATTCTATGATTTGTTACATTTCATTTTCTTCCAAATAGCTCTCACTCTACCCAAAACACTTTCTCTTCAGCCTTTTTGTGGAATACAGTGCGCAACACATTTTATTTCTTACCTACGAATGGGGTGCTGAGCCACATCTTCAGGATCATCTAACAATGACACACAGCCAATTCCTACTCGTCCATGAAGGCGAACGTCCACACTGAGCTTTTGTTTCTATTAAATGAGCTCCCATCACACTTTTCTGAACCATTTTTTCTTTCATATTCTCTGCGATAGTAGATCCTATAATCTATATTCAGCGCTCTGCTTATGTAATCCTTATAAATGTCCTGATGACAAATAATTTTTTAATGTATAAAACTGATAATTTATTGACTTTTTCATGAACACCAAGGCAGCCTGAGAGCTAGATGTTGGATATATTATACCTGGTTTAAAAAATTAATTTTGGAACCAATGTGAGTATTGATGGGGGGGAGTCTTTAATACAATATTTTGACATCTTCTCCTAATTTCTTTTCAAGTGTGAACCCACTTTTAAGTGGAAACACTACCAAACATTGTGTAGGATAATAAATTATTTAAATTTTCTAACTAAGGGAGTGGTAAAGATGCCAGGAAGAGTTGGGGTCCTCTAGGCTTTCATTCTGGAAAAGGCAATTGTTTCTAAAACCTAGGTTGTTTAAGAATCCTGGCTTGAGGTGTGCGTGGGTGGCTTAGCTGGTTAAGCATCTAACCAACTTCAGCTCAGGTCATGGTCTCATGGTAGGTGAGTTAAAGCCCTGCATTGGATGAGCTTGAGACCCACTTCAGGATTTTCTCTCTCTACCTCTCTCTTTCTGCCCCTCACTCACTCATGCTCTTTCTCTCTCTCTCTCTCCAAATACATACATACACACACACATACATACATACATACAAAAGAGTCCTGGCTTGACATCAATTTCTCATGTCAAAAATAGAATGTTACTGGGGTGCCTGGGTGGCTCAGTTGGTTAAGCATCCGACTTTGGCTAAGGTCAGGATCTCATGGTTCATGGGTTTGAGCCCCACATCGGGCTCTGTGCTGACAGGAGCTCAGAGCCTGGAACCTGTTTTGGATTCTGTATCTCCCTCTCTTTCTGACCCTCCCCTGTTCACACTGTCTCTCTCTCTCTCTCTCAGAAATAAATAAAACATTTTAAAAAGTTTAAAAAATCGAATGTTATTTTCTATTACTTAGTAAATAGTGATTTTAAGGGTTAATGATTAAGAAGACAACAAAAATATTAAAATATTTCCAAGAGCGGGAACCCCTATAGAAATGTGATAAGGGTGAGTAATTAAGAAAGGTAATTACAAAGTATCAGAAACACATCTCCAAGATCGTGGAAGGCCAGTGAAGAGGGGTTGACAGACTGCCCAGGAAAGCTGGATATGACAAAGCTCAGCAACTGAGTGAGAGGTGGGCCAGACTACACCTACTGAGGTCTAGAAGAAGAATCTGCTGAGGACTCCATACCCTCATTATCAGCAAGAGGGGGTACTAGGCATGGGTACAGAGATGATCTGATGCCATACAGTGGAATCCTAAAAAAAGGTTCAAATCCAAATGAGAATTTGTCATTCAATAAGATAGCTTACCAAATTAGCAAAATGTGGACATTTTCAGCTGATGAATGGATAAAGATGTGGGGTGTGTGTGTGTGTGTGTGTGTGTGTGTGTGTGTGTAATAGAATATTACTCAGCTATTTAAAAGAATGAAATCTTGCCATTTGCAACAACATATATAAAACTAGAGTGTATTATGCTAAGCAAAATAAGTCAGAGAAAGAAAAATACCATATGATTTCACTCATATGTGGAATTTAAGAAACAAAGCAGATGAACATAGGGGAAGGGGCAGAAGAGAAGGAGGCAAAGTATAAGAGACTCAAATATAGAGAACAAAGTGGGGGTTGCTAGAGGGATGTAGGTGGGGGATGGGCTAAGTGAGTGATGGGTATTAAGGAAGGTACTTGTGATGAGCACTGGGTGTTATATGTAAGTGATTAATCATTAAACTCTACTCTTTTTAAATTTATTTTTATTATTTTTATTTTTTCAAACTTCTACTCTTAAAACCAAAATTACACTAAATCTTAACTAACTAGAATTTAAATAAAAACTTAAAAAATTAAGTACATGTTATTGGGACAGCTCAGAAACCTTTGAAAAAATACAGAATTTTAGTAAAACATCATACTACAGAAAGGAAATCAAACACTCCAAGCACCACACATTTAAATATTTTAAAAATGAGATAATGAAAGAGTTCTACGTTTTTATAATTTTTTTAATTTTTTATGTTTTATTTATTTCTGCGAGAGAGAGACAGAATGAACAAGGGAGGGTTAGAGAGAGAGGGAGACACAGAATCTGAAACAGAGTCCAGACTCTGAGCTAGATGTCAGCACAGAGCCCGATGCGGGGCTCAAACCCATGAACCATGAGATCATGACCTGAGCCAAAGTCAGATGCTTAACCAGCTGAGTCACCCAGGCACCCTTAAGTTTTTATAATTTTGAAGCAAAAAACTTTATCTAGCTTTGGCTCAAGATTAGAAATGCAAGACATAAAAACTGAACAAAAAAAGAAAACAACTGCATAAAAATAAGTAATTCTCCTTGGTAGAAAGAAACTTGAATCAAAAGTAAAATCAAAATACTATTGGTAATGTTCATAAAATGTAACATCTCAGACAAAGTGCTATTTGCCCATTATGAATAACCTCTATTTAAATATCAAGAAGTCCAGAAAGAAAGAAAGAAAGAAAGAAAGAAAGAAAGAAAGAAGGAAGGAAGGAAGGAAGGAAGGAAGGAAGGAAGGAAGGAAGGAAGGAAGGAAGGAAGGAAGGAAGAAGAAAAGAAAGAAAAGCAGGCCAAATAAATGAAGTGACAGTTTACATAAAGAGGAGTAAAATTATCTTTAACATATGAAAGAATACTCAATTTCATTTAAGAAAAAGGAATAAAATTTTAAATGGCACAGATATTTAGTTTTTAAGAAAATCTAAGACATTTCCCAATGTAATTTCTTGGGAATATACATTCTAATTCTGAGGGTGCACAAGTCCTGTGGGGAGGTATGGGGCATCACTTATTCCTTGGACAGTACAACTTGCTCACATAAGAGTTTAAGCAGTTTTGTCTTTGGAAGCATTGTAAGCATTTATGCTGGATACATACCTAAGAGTAAGAGTCTATAGATGAAGGCAAGCTATTTTCTAGCTGGAGTACCAGTTCACATACCAGCATCAAATGAAATTCCCATGGTTCCACATCTGATTTCAGTAGACAAAGTCCTTCCGCTTGCTCTTTGTCAAACACACCTTGGCTATTATTGGCTGTCATCATATCCACAATTTTAGAATCAGCTTGTTAAGGTGCACACAAACACCCACCTCCCCAACACACACACATAGATGGGATTTTACTCTATGTCATTGAATTTGTGGTTCATATTAAGGAAAATGAACTTCTTTCGATATTGAGTTTCCCAATACATTAACATGTTACAGTATTCACTTATTTATTTCTCTTAAATTTCCTTCAAATTATATCATAGTTTACTAGATAGACACAGCATTCAAGTATTTGATATGTTTAATCTTATTTGCACAGCATTTTTAATATCAAATTATGTTTGCTTTTTTATATAAAAATAAATTGATTTATGTTTACTATTCAGCCAACTTATTTATAAACTATAATGAGTTCATTGTAGATTCTGTAATATTTTCTCTATAGGCATACAATTTATATCACACGCCAGTAATACTAAGTGTACAAATTTTTACTCTTTCCCTCTTTTACATCTTCACTTAATTATCTTTTTTATCTATTCCTTTTCAAAAATGTAGTCACACATAAAATTCTGTTATCTAGGTAAAAGTTTCATTGGTGAGATAAATGACATGCAAAGTGTCACTTAGGATGAAAAAATATTTTCTAATCTCTGATTACCCAATTAAGGACCATCCCAATATTGCAAATACAGTCTTGTACATGTGATTGCATTTGATTTATTTCATTAGTTTATATTAAATAATCTTAACAAATGTGTTTTTCTAATGTTAACTTTTCCCTCCAATAAAATAAAAGCTACACAAAGTTGGATTTTTGTCAAGTCATTTTATGCATTCTAGGTTAGGCTCATCATCCTCTGAATACCCCCTGAGTGACCACAGTTAAGGTCACATGAGAGAAAATAATCACCCAGATATTCCTTACCTGAATTCTTGACCCAATATATTAATGAGGTACCATAAAGTTTATTTTATTCCAAGATAAAAGGTCTGGAGTAATTTTTTATGAGGCCCTGGAATACTGGAACAGAAGCATTCCATAATTGTTACAAAATCCACTTTCTTTTTTTAAGTTTATTTATTTATTTTGAGAGAGAGAGAGACAGAAAGAGAAAGAGTGTGTGTGCTTGCATGAGAGTGCATGAGAAAGAGAGTGGAAGAGAGGGAGAGAGCGGGAGCAAGAGCAAGAGAGCAAGAGAGAGCGAGAGAGAGCAAGAGAGCAAGAGAGTGAGAGAGAGAGAGAGAGAGAATCCCAAGTACTCCCATGCTCAGCATGGAGCCAGATGTGGGGCTCCATCTGAGGACCCTGGAATCATGACCTGGGCAAAAATAAAGAGTTGGATGCCCAACCCACTTTCTTGGTAGCTTTTCTTCCATTATTTATCTAGGTTGGCACCCTATATAGACATTTGACTAACAGTTACTATCTTTTAACATCCTGAGCTCTGAAGTTATTGTCTTAACTCATTTATGTTGTTTTTGTAAGATGCTATTTCTAGAATCATATCTATTTAGATTATAAAAGAACCAGATGGATAAATTAAGGTGTGTCAAAAATAAATGGTTCAAAAGAGTATTATATTAAAAAAGGGAGAGTTTTGTTTTTTTTTTAAAGCCTTAGTTATCACTTAATCCAGCACTATTGAAAATGGATCCAAATGAGTTGCTAGTATTTAGCGGGAAGCATCTGAAGGAATATAACCAATCAAATGAACAAAACTTAGTTTCCTTAATGGTAAAGTCCTACTATTATTTTAGGCACCATAATGATTCTCTTTTCAGGGGTCATCTTTCTTAACCCAGAAGACCGGACAAAATGATGCAGTGAATGTTTCTAGCACATTGATTTTAATTTCTATTAATATCCTGGACCAAAAGAATTAATAAAGTCAAGAAATCTTATAAAATAGGCGAGTTCATATTTGAACAAATAAACTAAATGCTCTTCATATTATTTCTCTGCAAAAGCAAGGAGACACATTTTTTTGCATTAGTAAAGAAAGTATGAAACTCTGAGAGTATCACAAGTACGGCTCAGCCTACATAGTCAAAATGTTTCTACAAACAGAAAGTAGGGCTAAAAGAAAAGTAGAAGAGGTGCAAAAAAAAAAAAAAAAAAATCCCGAGCTTGTTCAGGTAACTAAGTTTCAATTTTTCCAAAGGGCTATCCATCTCAGCTAGTTTAAAATTTGTGGGGGGGAGGAGAGTGGTAGAAAACTTAAAAGATACATCACCATACTGAAAAACCTCTATAATACCTTTTTTGTAAAGCTTCTATTGTTAATCTATTCTTAGATTAATTGTAGGTTAGGTTTTAAATCAAAAAGAGGCAACATCTGCCTGGGAGTATAGCTCAGGGGGAGAGCATTTGACTGCAGAAAGAAGTAACATTCGTTTGTTGAGTGGTAAACCTGGTAAAAGAAAATAAGCTAGAATCATTCAGAAGTTGTTTTCCAAAGGCTTACCGTACAATATTCTTTATTAGTGAAAAATCAAACCAGCGCCATGACAGGCTTCAGGAGGCCCCAGAAATTAACAGGCCCAAATTTCTGAGGCATGACTCAGCAGGCTTAAACAACCGCCATTCCCCTGCCGGAACCAATCACGGGATGGGAAGTACCGGTCGTTCCCACTGCTTCTCGGCCCACCTAGTTTTAAACTCACCAATCCCTCTGCAACGCACAGACCTCCGCCGCCACCCTGTCCTATCACATTGTAGTTTCCGCCCATCACCCCTTTCCCGCCCTGTCTGAAATAAAAACCTTTTCCCTCCATTGTTCGGGGCTCTCAGTACGCATCCACTGTGTTGGTGAGGTTTGAGAGTCCGAGCTTAAGCACGAATAAACGCCCTTTGTTTTTACATACGTGACTCGGAGTCCTTGGTGGTCTTGGGATTTTGGGGAGATCGCGATCTGGGCATAGCAATTAGCTGATGTCTTTTTGAAACTAATAAAAAGTACGTGCTAGCTAAATAAAGGAGGAAAGGAACATGGATATTCCCAACAATTTTTAGGGCAGTGGTATTGGGGCCTTAAATATTAAATAAGAGAGACTTTATTGTTCAGTAAAACAATACCAGTAATGTCCCTAATTACCAGTGAATTTGTTGGCGGAAGTAGACTATTTCACTAAATATGTGATTTGATAAAAAATTCGTTTGTTATTGGCAACAGAACCACTGTAGATAGTGGATAGAAAGCCCAGCATAAAACCATAAACTCAGGAATGACCATTCACTAGCTGACAGACATTTGAATTATTTCTAGTATTAGAATATAGTGAATAAAGCTGTTTTAAAGATTGCAACAAGGACTTTGTGTATCCATATATTTTGTCTTCGGTAAAAAACACAGAGTGAGATTTTCAGTATATATGACGTGTATATTTCACTTCATTGGAAATTGTCAATTTTCAATTGTCTGCACCATTTTGTTTTTTAAAATGAAAGAGAGCTCCATTTTCTCTGTATCCTTGTAAGTACTTTTTATTTTCATTTCTTATCATAATTTAAAAATTCTACTCGTTCTAAAAATTATAGTCATTTTAGTAGGTGTATGAGATTACAATGTGGTTTTAAATTTTATTTCCCTAATCTCAAATGCTATTGAAGTTTTCCATACACTTAGTTGACATCTGTTTATCTTCTTTGATGATGTGTTTAACTTTATATCCATTTTTATTGTTTTTTTTTCCAAATTATTGAGTTTTCAGGCTTCTTTATATATTTTGGATATATACCCTTTATTGAATAGCTATCTAGTGAATATTTTGTACAAGTCTGTGGCTGGCTCATTCTCTCAAAAATGTCTTCCACTAAGCAGAAAACTTAAATTATAATGAACAGTTTATCATTTTTCATTATTATGGTTCATGAATTTTGTGTTTTATATACAGATTAGTGACTAACGCACGGCCACACAAACATCTTATGTTCTCTCTACAAATTTTGTAGTATTAGATTTTATATTTAGATCTAACATCCATTTGGTAACAAGGGTATGTTTATCTTTTCACCAGTGGCAAACTCTATTAGTTTAGCTTCCTGGTAAATCTTGATCTACTCATGTGAATTTTCCAACACTATTGTTTTTCAAAATTGTTTTGACTACCTGATTTCTTTGGCTTTTAATGTAAGTTGCAGAAATACCCTGTCAATTTCTGCAAAAATGCTTTTTAAAATTTTAATTAGAGTTATACTGAATGCATGGATATTTTGGAATTGCGCTTAATTAATAGATCCTTTGTTCATAATTGGGTTGGCTAAAAATGCCATCCTTTCCATTGGAATGCCTACAAATTTTTCCTCCCTTCCTCCTTCCTCCCTTCCTCCCTTCCTTCCTCCTTTCCTCCCTCCCTTCTTTTTCTTTCTTTCTTTCTTCTTCTCTCACCCAGATTCCATGGCCAATATTCCTCAATTACTAATTTAGAACCTCTGAGTGTACAGTTCAGACATCTATGTACTGTTTACAATTAGAAAATTTTAAGTAAATAACTAATTACTAATATATAGATTAGTATATGGGATCCCTAAGACAATATACGACCATTATATTAGACAACACAAAAAGTTTGACATTGATCTCTACTGTTAGATCTCTAATATTCTAATGTTATACTATGTAAAAGATGATGGTTGTCTGTACAGTGCACCATATCTCTTGTAACTACTTTCCATTCATGTACTTATATCATATCCCCTCTGTGAAACTCTCAGTGAAATTAAATATACCTCTTCTACCACTTAGAAGTATAGCATTTAAAAGTTAAATAAGTATAGTAAGCTTTATTAAATGATTTTGATATCATTTAATATCATCATAACCTGTTATAGATTATGCCTTCATATTATTTCATTATGTACATATTACAGAATTTTGAGAGAAATAAACAGGTGTTGTTACCAGAAAAAGGAAACTGGAATTCAGAAAATTTAAGTCATCCACACACTGGCACATAGCCATAGTTTCAGAACCAGGATTACATCTTGCAGCATCAGATTTCTTTTCCAGTTTGATGCATATTTTTTTCCCACTGAGGATGATGTTTACCAGAGGCCAAAGTGCATTCATAGAATCATTTTTCTCATGTAGTTAATTACTCCAGAACTATTCACTTGTTCATTATGGAAAAAAATTAAGTCATCTTGTTGCTTTTCTGTCCCAGAAGAGAATTAGTGTGTTTTGTCCTTAGGGCATCACCATGGACTTCAAGAGCTCAAGAACCTGGCATACAAATCCAAATGCTTAATATTTATAGTATACTTTAACTGAGTGAGCAGTTCACTTCCACAGGTATGAAGAAAAGGTTTTCATTACTTACAAAATATTTTAGAAGGTATGAACTCAAATCTCAAACTAGATTCTACATTTTTTAAGTGTATTTATTTATTTTGAAAGAGCAAGGGAAGGGGAGAGCATGGGCAGGGAAGTGGTGGAAGAAGAGGGAGAGAGAGAATCCCAAGCAAGCTGTGTGCTATCAGTGTAGAGCTGGACGTGGGGCTCTATCTCATGAACAGTGAGGTCATAACATGATTTTAGTTTCCCAGAGTGATCTTTTTATTTTTTTTTTAAATTTGGGATCGATATTTTCATCTGTCAAGATTCTATCTCTCAAAGTGAAATCAGCTGAATGTAGAAGCAATCAGTTCTTATTTCCTTAAATAATAGTTGACAGAATGCCTGTTTGATGAAGAGCCATCTTGGACAAAGTAAATAAACCTCGTATTTGTTGTCCATCTTTCTTCCCGGTCCCTACAGTGAGTACATAATTGTTCTAATGGGGCATTATTTGGAATAAACTTTACTTCATTCATAAACTACCTACTTGCCCTACACGTGTGATCAGATATCAAGAGTTATGGAAAATTATTATGGGCAAAATTAAGAGGGAGATTTATGTAAGCATACTATTATTTTACTGATATGCTCAAAGTAAGAATGCAGTGACAGAGAGGCATCTGGGTGACTCAGTCATTTATGCATCTGACTTCAGCTCAGGTCCTGATCTCATGGTTCAAGGTTTTGAATCCCATGTGGAGCTCTGAGCTAACAGCTCAGAGTTTGGAGCCTGCTTCAGCCTCTGTGTCTACCTCTCTGCCTCTCCCCAGCTCACTCTCTCTCTCTCAAAAATAAATAAATAAACTTTAAAACAAACAAACAAAAAACATAAAGAATGTAGTGACAGAGATGTCTGATACCATAGAATGTTGGGATTCATTGGGGTTAGTCTTATTTTATTATGTAAGTACCATATAACACATATGCATAATAAAAGAAGAAATACTTGGAATCCTTTCATCGCTCAATGCTTTGACAAAAAAAAAGATTTTAAAACTCCCTATTTATTTTGCTGTACTTAAATAAAATTTGGAAGTCATATTTCATATGTATGCATCTCTCACATAAAACAAACACTTGAATTTAATAAAACATATTTTAGTGCATCTCATACACAAGCAATCTACAATCACATGATGTTCATGCAGTTAAACAAGACAGCCACAAAAATTATGGTCAATCTTAGTTATTCATTGGTTAGGAAGATAAAGTTACTTTTCCAACGTAATACTAGGTGTTAAATCTGAGATTTTAATTCAGGGTTTTAGAGTTCAGGCATATATAATGTTCTTTATCTTCCATAAGTGTGGTATTTCAGACACATAAGTAAAGGCTAAAGTTGTAGTGAAGCTGGAATTTCACATATGTATGTCAGTCAACATGCATTTTTAATGGATTCTTTTATTAGTCCATTTTTCAAAATGGACTTTCAAAATTTGGTTGCATATTTTAATTTCTTTTCACACTGCTTCTATCTGCTTAATTCCTATATGTGTGTTTTTATCATGAGTAATATATGAGTTCTATGAATGAACACAGAAGTCAATATTTAACTTAATTACATTGTTTTACTCTGTAATTCTCTAAGGATCAAGTGAATATGTATATGTCTATGTGTGTGTGTATATTTGGGGGATTGGTAAACACACATTTATTTAATTTATTTTTTAATGTTTATTTTTGAGACAGAGAGAGAGAGAGAGTTGGGGAGGAGCAGAGAGGGAGGGAAACAGAATCCAGAGCAGTCTCCAGGCTCTGAGGTGTTAGCACAGAGTTCCATGCCAGGCTTGAACTCATGAACTCTGAGATCATGACCTGAGCCAAAGTCAGAGTCTTAACCAACTGAGCCACCCAGGCGCCCACATTTAAAAAGCTGCTAATTCTATGTATTAAGCAATTTTTCCACATGAATCTGGGAGGAATTTCTTTAGAGAAAATAAAGAAATCTGGACTTCTTTTCCTTCTGATAACAGTTTTAAGTTAATTTTATCATTCTCTTCTGATGTATGAGTTCTCAATATAACAAAAACATGTTGTGTTTTATGTTAGGGACATAAATCATTTGTAGGTCATTGAATTCAATCTAGTCCTTTGGACCACAGATTTTTCACTCCTTTATAGATTTAGGTCTATGACATGCTGAGGAAAAACAAGAGTCACCATGGTAAAATCTTGCTTCTAAATACAGTAGATGCAATATTTCATTATGTTTCAGTGATGGCTGCTTTCAGTCCAGATACTGGTGACTCTTTAACATTTTATTTGTTATACACTTTCCTTTCTTCATACTTTGCTGAAACAGTCTGACAGCATAGAAATATAGAACAGTAATAAAATACGACAATGTAGCTTACATAGTGATTTTATTCTCTTAGCAACAGCTTCAATAAACAATTTTATTACCTATTATCAGTTGATATTTATCTTATAGCAAATATAGAAACTCCATGTAAGCAACTATAACATAGTAAAGGAATGACCATGAATTATTTTTCACAGAAATCTGTCTCAAAATATAACTCAAGGGATAATAACTATATGTGTAGAGAAAAATCTTGAATCGATATTAAGTTAAAATTTAAAAACCAATAACAGTAAAATAAACTATGGAGGCTAAACAGGGGCAACTTCCTGTTAGGTGTTTCAAGAAACCAAACTGGAAAGCAAACAAAAAAACACAATTACTGTGTTTTAGTTTGCAAACAAAGTGCATCTAGTTCCATTAGATCTTCCATTCTGTTCACTACTGCTCTAAAAATACTAATGAAATGAGGTAATAGTCAGAGAACAGGACAACAAAGAGTTATTGGAAAAGACTGCCTCATGTAACAAGTTGGATAAGTCTAACTTATCCCATTTTCTAATAATCTGGAAACATTTTGTCATTGGTTTTGTTATTCAAACCCAATCCAATCTTGTGATCTAAGTGTATTTGCTCCCATTTGACAGTTGTGCAACTTAATGAAAGGCATTCCATGCATGTCGTAGCATATCTAGGATTAGTACTCAGATGTGTACTTCATATTACATAATATTTTTGTATTCAAAATTCTTATATTTATTTGTCTTTCTGAATTTTAAGACGATGTAATATGAAAATAAGAGGTATTAAACAGAAAATAAACTAGCAATTAAACCACAAAAAGTGCCACTGTTTTTCATATGGCAAGTGTGGCCAATGATGAAATAACTTATTTAATTTGTTTGAACAGGGTGATGCATCCACTTGGACCCAACTTCTTCACTGCGGCCTGTTCTTTGACTGCCAAAGATATCAATATGTCCTTCTAAAAAATAGGCATGAGAATATAATTGAGTGGATTGTATTTTCCCAAAAAAATATTGTCTTTAAAACCTAGAAATAAAATCTGAAATGTCAGTAGTGCCATTAGATTCAGATTTATACAGGATTCAGATTGACAATGTGACTAAAGTCACTACATTTATATTAACGGGCTTCACAAATGATTTTAAGCTGCAAGTTTTCCTATTTTTCCTATTTCTAGCAATCTATCTTTTTACCATGATAGGAAACTTGGGAATGGTTTTATTGGTCATTGGGGATTCTCGGCTCCACAACCCCATGTACTATTTTCTGAGTGTGTTATCATTCCTGGATGCCTGCTACTCCTCAGCTGTCACTCCCAAAATGTTAGTCAATTTCTTGTCAGAGAATAAAGCCATTTCATTCCTTGGATGTGCAGCACAGATGTTTCTCTTTATTACTTTTGGAACCACGGAATGTTTTATTTTGGCGGCTATGGCCTATGATCGCTATGAAGCAATATACAACCCTCTCCTGTATTCGGTTAGAATGTCACCCAGAGTCTACGTGCCACTCATAATTTCCTGCTATGTTGCTGGCTTTCTACATGGTACTCTGCACACTGTGGCTACTTTTAGTCTATCCTTCTGTGCATCCAATGAAATTAAACATGTCTTTTGTGACATCCCTCCTCTTCTGGCTATTTCTTGTTCTGACACTCACATAAACCAGCTGCTAGTCTTTTACTTTGCAGGATCTATTGAGATATCCACTATCATCATAGTCCTGGTCTCTTATGGTTTTATTCTGTTGGCCATTCTGAGGATGCATTCTGCTGAAGGGAGGCGGAAAGTCTTTTCCACGTGTGGCTCTCACCTAACTGGAGTGTCAATTTTTCATGGTACAGTTCTCTTCATGTATGTGAGACCTAATTCCAGCTATGCTTTGGATCATGATATGATAGTGTCAGTATTTTACACGATTGTGATTCCCATGCTGAATCCCATCATCTATAGTTTGAGGAACAAAGATGTGAAAGATGCAATGAAAAGAGTATTTGGTAAAAACTGGCTTGCCAATAAAGTATACTTTTTACATTAAACGTTAAATTGAAAGAAATGAAAATTAATGTAATTGTCTTCAGATCAAAAAGCTATAGTTAAAGTGTTGTGTCTTCATTTATTAGTGTATTTCTATACTTCTTGGACACTTTTAAATAAAGATCATAGTCAACTCACCACCAATGCAGTTTTTACACAAGCAGAAACTGTCATCCATTTGCTTCTGTGAAATTGATTTAAAGGAAACTTACTTAAGATGGAATCAAGAGGCCAGCAGGGAGAGCACTTCCTTCCTTCCACTTGTGGTCAGCAGAAGTAACAGGAAGAGATTTACCTGGTATTCCTAACAGGATGAATTCTATACTGTACTACCCCAGCAAGAGGAAGAAAGATTTCCTCTTCCCCTGACTACAGTGCAGCCAGCGAAAGACTGTCACAACCCAACCAATGCAAAATCTCTATACTTGGACTCTCAACTCTCTACTCCTAAACTTCTGTTTACAAGAGCCCTTCCGAATTCCCTCCTTCCTCTGTAAAAGAGTGGTCCCTCTCCTTTTTCTCTGGACTTGCCAATGTTTTTACCATAGCTTGCATGGCCCAAAGTATAATTCTTTGCTTCATTAAATAAACCCATTTTGCAATGAAAATAATTGGCTGTTTTATTTTTAGGTTTAACACTCTTAATAAAATTATATATATATATATAGAGAGAGAGAGAATATGTTTATTATATTATATATACATGTTTAAACATAATATCCACAGAAAAACACATACATGCATATAAACACACATATATATGCCATATTGGTTGTGTTGTTTTGCTACAGCTGTCGTAACAAAGTACCACAGACAGGTTGCTTGAACAAACAAACAAAAATATTATTTTCTCACAGTTTCAGTACCAGAAGCCTAAGATCAAGGTAATGCCAGGGTTGACTTTCCCTGAAGCCTCTCTCCTACATTTGTAGATGGACAGTCTTCATTCTCTGTCTCAGTGATTTGTTTTTCTCATGTCAGTGTCTTAATCTCTTCTTCTTATAGGTTTAACAGTCATAGTGGATCCAACATCATTTTAAGTTAACTATCTCCTCAAAGATTCTATCTCCATGACAGTTACCTTCTGAAGTATTAGGAGATAAGATTTCAACATACAAATGTTGGGTTTATTTACACACACACACATACACTTACACACTCGTGGGGTGTGCATATCTTTACATCAAATTGCATAGTATTATCTTTCTTCTCCATATAATGCAAATTGGATAATCTCCCATAATTGCAATTATAAGTAAACATTATACTTCTCTCTTACTAGTTTGAGCAAATGGTGCCTCATTCATAGTAAAACCACAGCTCACAGAATCCCAATCTACTTTTCAATGATTCATTTGCATCAGATGAGTTCAGATCAAACACTCTGATCTAACCTTAAATCTGTCCATTGGCAGCAATCTAATCCCAGCCTATGATCCTAAGACCACAGATAATGTGTTCAAATCCCTGGTGGCACCACCATGCTGTGAGGATGCATTTCTCCCCCTTTTATTATTGCATACAGAGTGTAGACATTAAATCCCCTTTTATAGCCTCATAGAACATGGAGACCAGGCATTAACATTAATCAAAATTATACTTAAACTCAAGAATGTCAAAAGACAAGGAGCATTCAGGATAAGGTACAGCCAGGTGGTGGATTTGGCTTTTCACACCACTAAGCCCCAATCCCTCTTAACTGGTTTCCCTACAGGCTTGGTTCAGACTCAGCTATGGCTCTGTTTTCCTACCACTCTGTGATGATGCCCTTGAAGATGCCACCAACCGTCAGTGCCCGGGCTCAAGAACCAATGTACGCAAGAGAGTCCTTACCATGCACATGTTTAGCCCTGCTTTCAACAGACATTATTATCATTGCAAAGATAGATCTTCAAAGTTGATTACAAGGACCCCTCAGAGACATCGCGGGTGCCATTCCAGACCACAGTAATGAACTGAATATTGCAATAAAGCAAGCCAAATGAGTTTTTTGGTTTTCCAGTGCATATAAAATTTATATTTATAATATACTGTAGCCTACTAAGTGTGCAGTAGCGTTATGTCTAAAAAACAATGTTCACACCTGGTTAAAAATACTTCATTGCTAGGGCTCACTGATGTCAATCTGTTAGCACCAAGCTGTTTCAGATCCTCTGTCCCCCTCTCCCTCCCTGCCCCTTCCCTGCTTGTACTCTCTCAAAAACTAAATCAATATTTTTTTAGAAAATTAAAGGGATGCCTGGGTGGCTCAGTCAGTTGAGCATTTGACTTTGGCTCAGGTCATGATCTCACAGTTTGTGGGTTCAAGCCTGGCATCGGGCCCTGTGCTGACAGCTTGCTCAGAGCCTCGAGCCTGCTTCAGATTCTGTGTCTCCTTCTCTCTCTGCCTCTCTCTCCCGTTTGCACTCTGTCTCTCAAAAATAAATAAGTGTAAAATTTTTTTAAAATAAAAATACTCTATTGCTAAAAAATTCTAACCATCATCTCAACCTTCAAGTCATAATGGTTTTGCTGGTGGAGTCCTGTCTCTGTGTGCATGGCTTCTGACTGATCAGGGTGCTGTGCTGAAGGCTGGGGTGGCTGTGGTAATTTATTAAAATAAGAGCAACGCCATTGGTGGTATTGATGGCTTCTTTCTTTCAGTAATGATTTCCCTGTCACATGTGATGCTGTTTGGTAAGCGTTTACCCACAGTAGAATTTTCCAAATTGGAGTCAATCCTCACAAAGCCTGCTGCTGCTTTATCACTTACATGTATGGATTATTCTAAATCTTTTGTTGTCATTTCAACAATCTTTACTGCTTCACCAGGAGTAGCTTCCATTTCATTAAAAACTGCTTTCTTTGTTCATCCATAAAGAACATCTCCTATTCATTAGTGTGACCATGACATGGCAGCCACTCAGTCACATGTTCAGGCTCCTCCTCTAACTCTGGCTCTCTTGCTATTCCTGCCACATCTGCAGTTACTTCCTTCACTAAAATCTTCCTTTAAAATTTTTTTAAGGTTTATTCATTTTTCAGAGACAGAGCATGAGTGGGGGAGGGGCAGAGAGAATGGGAGACACAGAATGTGAAGCAGGCTCCAGGCTCCAAGCTGTCAGCACAGAGCCCCATGCAGGGCCAGAACTCACAAACCACGAGATCATGACCTCAGCTGAAGTTGGACGCTTAACAGCCTGAGCCACCCAGATGCTTCTAAGGTCTTCTTTTCAAGTGTTTATTTATTTCAGAGAGAGAGAGAGAGAGAACACACATGTGCAAGCGGGGTACGGGCAGAGAAAGAGGGGACAGAGGATCCAAAGTGGGCTCTACACTGACAGCAGAAGCCTCACACAAGGCTTGCACTCATGAACCATGAGATCATGATCTGATCCAAAGCTGGACGCTCAACCGACTGAACCACCCAGGTGGCCACCTTCACTAAAGTCTTGAATCCCACTACTTCCTTCACTGAAGGCATCTGTGTTGGAGGCCGGCTCCAGCAGGTCCAAGGGTCCCTGAAGGATGGACGGTTTCAGCGAGGGAGGGAGTGAGAGAGCCCCGAGATTCTTTCTGATCCCAGGTAGGCATCTCTGTCCTGTCGGTTTTGATGTCTTTATTTATAGGTCAAATGTTAACATGGCATCAGAAAATGGAATTTTTACAATGGATAGTTCTCTGTGATAAGATGTTTTTGGAAAATGTACAGAAACAGATTTTATAGAAGTATTCTTGCAGAACTGCCCAAATTACAGTGAGGCTGACTAACTAAGAAAATAACAGGGTGTTCACATTTTAATAACACTAAGATTAAGTCATAGGTTTGTAGATACTCATATCCATCCTCATCACAGTTGCCAGGGTAAGGGAAGGTGTTTGTGGAATGTAGGCCTTAGGGAAGACTCTGCTATACATCACCAGTCAGCAAAGGGATATATAGTAACTTATGTTCTGCCCTTATCTGTTCCTTCTCTCTAAGTTAGGCTCTTTGTCTCTGGGCAAGACTTAATTTTCCAGTTATTTGCTTTATAGCACTGGAGAGTCAACCATACCTTTAAAGAGTTTAGCTCATTTCCAATACATAGAATAGCCTCTTTGAGTGCATTTATCTCTGTGTCTAGTTTTATGACTTCTTGAAAAGCTAGGGCATGAGAGACATTTTTGGTTAGCTGATTTACATGTTGAGCTATATGAACATCTGGACTAACACAACGGTAGAAACAGGATTGTACATGTAAAGGTCAATCTTTTATGAGTAAGGGTCATTAGTCTGTTCATAGCTCAAGGGAAAGTATGGAGGGAAACAGGACCTGCTGGAGACACAATGTCTGTCCCATAATTGAAAGAAGTTCCCACAATAAGTTCCTTCACAAGGTGCAATCATCATACCAGGGTCAGAATAAGGGGACAAGTCACTCCCGATATTGATCAACAAGGTACCTTATGGGGTTGGTGCTCAAGCAGAAATAATTGAGTGGGGGGTGGATATCGGTTGTCATCTGATTGGCAAGAGACCATGCAAACTTGCTTTAACCTCACCAGGAGTTTTCTCGACTAGTGGCCTCAGAATGGCTCCCAACAATACTCCATCCTTCCTGGATAGTTAACATACATAAGCTACTCAATACTCATTCGATTATTGACTAGCATCCACTATACACTCCACCAGTGGTTAGTGTAGGGATGTGCTATTCTCATGCTGTGTTTGTGTTCACCTCTGTCTCTCCCCCTACACTGCAGTCCTATCTTAAATCTTCTACAATATTCTAATAGGTGAGCATTTTGGAAAAACAAAGTAGAATTAACAAATAATTGGCCAACGAATTAGACACTAATAATCTACAATTTACTGAGTCACTAATTTACTCAAATGAAATTTGAGGCAAGTTCTGAATAAGAAGTAATGGTGAGTATTTTTTCAAAATTTCACATATATTATAAATATCCCATGAGTTGTTGCACGGTAAATACTTTTGTTTTTTTTGTTTTGTTTTGTTTTGTTTTGTTTTGTTTCAAATAGTTTATTGTCAAATTAGTTTCCACATAACACCCAGTGCTCATCCCCACAAGTGCCCTCCTCCATGCCCATCCCCCCTCCCCCCCACATCCATCAGTCCTCAGTTTTTGTCAGCATTCAAGAGTCTCTCATGGTTTGCCTCTCTCCCTTTCCCCCACCATTTCCGCCCTTCTTCTCCCCCTTGTTCCTCAGTTAAGTTCCTCCTAATCCTCCTATACGTGCAAACATATGATATTTGTCCTTCTCTGCCTGACTTATTTCGCTCAGCATAACACCCTCAAGGTCCATCCATGTTGCTTGCACAGTAAATACTTTTGAAATGGAGGAATTAGAATCATCACTTTCTATCCAAATTATAACCATCTCCTTAAATATTATATCATAAGAGCTTTCCTTAATATAGCAATATGTAGCATTTTCTCTATGAATTTGTAAAGTTTTCAGTTTATTCCAGTGATGTCACTCACAAGCAGATTTACTATAATATCAAAAGATATTACATATTAATCAGATATTGTGCATAGTCCATAAATTCATCTTCTTCTAGCCGAGTTGCACTGTGTAGAAGTTGCTGTACAATGTTAAATATAAGTGTTACTGTGGTGCTCCCTGTCTTATTTTTAATTTAGGTTTATGCCATTTGTTTTCTATTGTTGTCTATTGTTTGTTTTCCATTCATAAAATGACTTAAATAGTTTTGTCTGTTTTTTGTAGTAGATAATACTTTCCTTATAAAATGATTTAAGGAAATCATTTTGGGAAGAGTTTGTGAGGGATTGGTATTATTATTATTATTATTATTATTATTTGGTAGAATTCATCAACAAAGTCATGTGGTCTCTAGCTGTTTTCATGCGTATGTGTGTGGTGATATTCAAACTACTAATCCAATTACTTTAATCATTATAGGTTTGTTTAAATGTTATATTTTCTTTGGTGTGTGTGTCACTTGAGGTGTTAAGTCTTTCTAGAAATGCTTCCATTTGTCTTAGCTGTGTCTAATTGGTTGTTGTAAGTTGTTCATACCATCCTTTGTAATTATTTTTCTTTCTTTAGGATTAGTCATATGAGCCTAAAAATACTCATAATTTTTTAATTATTGTTTTTAATTTTTTAAGTTCACTTATTTGTTTTGAGAAAGAGACAGTGTGGGGGGCGGAGAATCCCAAACAAGCTCCACCTTGTCAGCACAAGGTCCCATGTGGGCATCAATCTCACAAAACCATGAGATCATGACCTGAGCAGAAACCAAGAGTTGGTCGTTGAAACCACTGAGCCACCCAGGAACCCCGAAATTATTGTCTTTAAGCTGTTATCTTAAATACTTATCCCTAAAATATTTGAAAAGGAAAATAGGAAAAAATATAAAAATTTGTGGTATGTTTTACACTGATGTATGTAATCACTCTACTAATGCACACATTCGATTTTTGTGAATTTGTGTTACTCTATGGAAATTTGGGCCATTGATTTTTGACAAAAATGTACATGTTTTTCAATGTAAAAAAAGAAAGTTTGCTTTAACAAAAAACACTGGAATAACTGACCATCCAACTAAAATACCTACACCTCAAAAATTCATCATTTCTACAATAATTAATTCAAAATGGACCAAAGGTTTCAATGTAGAATGCTAAACTATATAGTTAATATGGGGAACATAAAAGAAAATCTTTGTGAACTGGGGTTAAGCAAGAGATCTTAAATATGTCATAAACACACACACACACACACACACACACACAATCCATAAAAAAAGTTTGTAAATCAGACTTTTCTGAGATTGACATGTCCAGAAAATTAAAACACAAATCGAAGGTAGAAATACCTGCACATCACACTTCAAAAAAAAAGTATATAGAGTATACAACGAACTCCTAAAACTAATAAGACAAAAAACAACCTAAATAACAAATATGCAAAAAATTAAATATATATTTTGTGAAAGGGGATACACAGAACTCAAATAATCATGCAAAAGATGCTCACCATCCTTAGCAATTATTAAAATACATACCAGAGGTGCCAGGATGGCTCAGTTGGTTAAGCGTTTGACTGCAGCTCAGGTTGTGATCTGGCGGTCATGAATTCAAGCTCTGCACATGGCTCTGTGCTGACAGTTTAGAGCTAGGAGCCTGTTTCAGATCCTTTGTCTCCCTCTCTCTCTGCCCCTCCCCTGCTCACAATCTGTCTGTCTCTCTCTCAAAGATAAAATTAAATGAGATTAAAATTAAAATGCAAGCTAAAACCACAATGAGATTATGCTGCACATACATTTTAGTGGCTGGAATTAAAGTAAAATTATAATTGAAAATTGGTGAATAAATATATAATTCTTGAAAATAAGAGCTTTTATTTTTTCAATGTTTATTTTTGAGAGAGAGAGAGAGCACGAGTAGGAGAGGGACAGAAAGAGAGAGGGAGACACAGAATCTGAAGCAGGCTCCAGGCTCTGAGCTGTCAACACAGAGCCCAATTCAGGGCTCAAACCCATGAAGCAGGAGATCATGACCGGAGCCCCAGTCAGACGCTTAACCAACTGAGCCACCCAGGTGCTGCAGAAATGAACTTTTCAACGCACAGGACTTGATGTTTCTAAAATCTGTTTTCCATCCCTCTATTCATTAATATTCATAAACATATAAATCTACTCCTACTTCCTTTAGGTAGACTAAATACTCCTTCCAGTATATTTTGTGAATGTGTGTCTACATGTGTTTGTCTGTAGAAGGTGTTATAAAACTTATTCTCTTGTTATATGATTACTGCACTGAGAGGAGCCACAGTGAACTTGAAGATATCCTTGGCTGGGAACCAGAAACCATAACTCAGCATTTCAGATTTTGACAATGGAGGGAAGTTAATGGTAGTCTAGAGTCTTAGCTAGTCACATGGAAGTACCAAGAGAAATACTTTCTAGTTTCTCTTCCAGTTTGGTGAAAGGGGATCTTATGACTAATTTTGACAAAAGGGATTATGCCTGGAAATTCTGCATGCTGTTTCCAGTTTGCAAGTCTAAAAAGGAGTAAGTGAGTGCTTCTCTCAGGCCACTCCTCACTTTCTGCAGTGTAGGAGGTGATGAGGCCTATTTGGCTAACTTGAACCTAAAGATGGAAGATTCATGTTGAAGGTGACACAACAGTCCCCACAGTCCTAGACTTCTTACTTTTGAATTTTTATTTTTATTTCTTTAAATTTATTTATTTATTTATTTATTTATTTATTTTAAGAGAGAGAAAGAGAGAGAGAGAGCAACAGACAGACAGACAGAGAAGGAAAGAGAAAATCCCAAGCAGCCTCTACACTGAGTGCTTAAGGGCTGGAATTCACAACCCTGGGGCTTGAACTCACGAATCATGAGATCATGACCTGAGCTGAAATCAAAAGTTGGATACTTAATCAACTGAACCACCCAGGCTCCCACCTGTGAATTTTTAATGGCAGAGAAATAAACTTCTCTTTAATTTGAGACACTGTACATTTGCATCTTTACCAGAACATCTTAGTTTATAAGTAATATATAGTTATCAATTTCTGATGTTACAATGCTTATATTTCTTTTTTAATTTTTAAAGTTTTTTTAAATTTTTTAAATTTTTATTTATTTATTTATTTTTATTTCCGAGAGGTTCAGAGAGAGAGGGAGACACAGAATCTGAAACAGGCTCCAGGCTCTGAGCTAGCTGTCAGCACAGAGTTTGACGCGGGGCTCAAATCCACGAACTGTGAGATCATGACCTGAGTTGAAGTCAGACACTTAACCGACTGAGCCACCCAGGTGCCCCACAATACTTCTATTTTTTAATGATGACCAAAAAAGTAAGAGACATAGAGAATTTAGAGAAAGAGTGGCATGGTCAGATATGTTTCTGGTTATTGTACCAAATTTCTTGAGCGGCAGGCAAAAAGGTTTAGTTCAATTAGAAAGTGACATGGGAAAGAAGCTGATCCCAAGGGTAAAGATTGATTCCTTCTTAAAGAGCACTAGATGTGACAGTAGAACATATTTTAGAAAGTGGTTGACTTCAATTTCAAATAAAGTTAAATTACCTGACAAAAATACAGTTCTCATTCTCTCTCTTTTTCAATCAATAAAGGTAAGCATTATATTTAACCTCAGTCAAAACAGGTAAGCATGAAATTTTGTCTTATTAACCATTGTATTTTGGGGGCATCAGCAAAGAACACTTACTTAAGAAAATTTAAAAAGGAATTGTTTTGTTATTGTTACTGTGGTTTAGTTTTAAAATATTTTTTCAGATAATCTGTTTGCTTTCATGACTCTCATTATTGCAATGTAAAAGAAAATACAAAGTACTCTGTAACAAAATGGAGAAATATACCAAAGATTATTGACATTTGCATTATCATCAACATACTTATCACTGTTATCATCTTAGATGACAACATTTAAAACTGTTATGTGTAGAGCATGCGTTAGTTTGAATGTATTAAATCTGAAAATCATATCTCCTGAAAATTTAATTATACATAATTAAGGAACAAGATAGTGAATGTACCTTGCCGCAATGGGTTTGCATCTTAATAATCCAATTCTTTGCTAGTTAAGAGTCGGGTTCCATGATACATGAATCTGAAGATGCTAAGAGATATCTGCATGTTTCCATTTTTATCTTTAGAGATTTCTAAAGGAAAAAAGCCTTCTGAATTGCATTCATCAAATTCTGATTTTTTCTTTCTTACCTCCAATTTTATTTTATAAACTTGTTCTGAATATAAGCATTACGTACATTTAAATGATAGTTGTAATTGCTGTCACAACCTCTATATCAGGAAAAAAGAAGAAGAAGAAGTGGAAGAATCATCACTTCAGTGGGAATCTCAGAGAACCAAACAGGAAATAGATGACTAAAAACAAAGTTGGCTACATTTACCTGCATTACATACTGTGTGCGTGTGTCTGTGTGTATGTGTTTCTCTTTTTTTATGTTTTATTTATTTCTGAGAGAGAGAGAGAGCGTGAGCAGGGGAGGGTCAGAGAGAGAGGGAGACACAGAATCTGAAGCAGGCTCCAGGCTCTGAGCTGTCAGCACAGGGCCCAATGCAAGGCTTGAACCCACGAAATGTGAGATCATGACCTGAGCTGAAGTCAGACACTTAACCGACTGAGCCACCCAGGCACCCCCATGTGTTCCTCTTTTAAACCTAACCTTACCGGGGCACCTGGGCAACTCACTTGGTTAAGCATCTGACTCTTGATTTCAGCTCAGGTCATTATCTCCTGGTCGTGAGCCTGAGCCCCACATGGGGCTCTGCTGAGCCTGGAGCCTT